>NW_027591673.1:0-42500 GCF_964213995.1 Mustelus asterias
CGAGGTAGGTCCATTCAAAAGTCTGACAGCAGCAGGGAAGAAGCTGTTCTTGAGTCGGTTGGTACGTGACCTCAGACTTTTGTACCTTTTTCCTGACGGAAGAAGGTGGAAGAGAGAATGTCCGGGGTGCGTGGGGGTCCTTAATTATGCTGGCTGCTTTCCCGAGGCAGCGGGAAGTGTAGACAGAGTCAATGGATGGGAGGCTGGTTTGTGTGATGGATTGGGCTACATTCACGACTTTTTGTAGTTCCTTGCGGTCTTGGGCAGAGCAGGAGCCATACCAAGCTGTGATACAACCAGAAAGAATGCTTTCTATGGTGCATCTGTAAAAGTTGGTGAGAGTCGTAGCTGACATGACAAGAACACAAGAAATAGCCCTTCAAGTCTGCCCTGCCATTCAATACGATCATGGCTGATCTGTGCTGGCCTCAGCTCCTTTCCTGTGCCAATTCTTCATCGCCCTCGATCTATCAAACATTTATCCACCTCCATTTTAAATACTTCTAATGATCCAGCCTCCAGCACCCTTTGGGGCAGGAAATTCCAGAGATTCACCACCCTCTGTGAGAAGAAATTTCTACGCACCTCAGTTTTAAATGACTGGCCCTTTATCTTGTAGCTATGTTCCCTTGTTCCAGACTCTCCCACTAGTGAAAACATCTCATCATCTACCCTGTCAATCTACCAATTTGGTGTTTTAAATGTCAGTGATCAGGTCAGCATCTGAAGTATGCTGGAGAAGCATTGCAAAAAAGATTCCTCCTATTTAAAGTATGGCAAATGGTATGTTGCAGCCCTGTTTACAGTGTCAATCAGATAAGTGTGCTTGTTGAAGAAGTGGGGAGGCAGTGGCGTAGTGGTATTGTTGCTGGACTTGTAATTCAGAGACCCAGGGTAATGCTCTGGGGATCCTAGAAGGGAGGTGATGGCCTAGATTAATTAGACTATTAATCTAGAAACTCAGCTAATGTTCTGGGGACCCGGGTTTGAATCCCGCCACAGCCGATGGTGAAATTTGAATTCAATAAAAGAATATCTGGAATTAAGAATCTACCGATGACCCTGAAACCATTGTCGGAAAAACCCATCTGGTTCATTAATGTCCTTCAGGGAAGGAAATCTGCCGTCCTTACCTGATCTGGCCTACATGTGACTCCAGAGCCACAGCAATGTGGTTGACTCTCAACTGCCCTCCAAGGGCAACTAGGGATGGGCAATAAATGCTGACCCAGCCAGTGATGCCCACGTCCCATGAACTCCTAAAAAAAGAATTACTATTTTCCCAAACAGAACAATTGTATCATTTTAACAATAATTACAAGTAGTGATTTATTTTTGAATGAAGCAAAAGCATGGGACATCTGGTTAGACCCCATTTGGAGTACTGTGAGCAGTTTTGGACCCCACATCTAAGGAAGGATGTGCTGGCCTTGGAAAGGGTCCAGAGGAGGTTCACAAGAATGATCCCTGGAATGAAGAGCTTGTCGTATGAGGAACGGTTGAGGACTCTGGGTCTGTACTCGTTGGAGTTTAGAAGGACGAGGGGGGGGAATCTTATTGAAACTTACAGGATACTGCGAGGTCTGGATAGAGTGGACGTGAAGAGGATGTTTCCACTAGTAGGAAAAACTAGAACTAGAGGCACAACCTCAGACTAAAGGGACGATCCTTTAAAACAGAGATGAGGAGGAATTTCTTCAGCCAGAGAGTGGTGAATCTGTGGAACTCTTTGCCGCAGAGGAGGCCGGGTCATTGAGTGTCTTTAAGACAGAGATAGATAGGTTCTTGATTAATAAGGGGATCAGGAGTTATGGGGAAAAGGCAAGAGAATGGGGATGAGAAAAATATCAGCCATGATTGAATGGCAGAGCAGACTCGATGGGCCGAGTGGCCTAATTCTGCTCCTATGTCTTATGGTCTTACGATCATAGCTCTCTGGTGTGTTCTCCATGGATGTGGTAACCTGGCCACAAAAAGGTAGTCGAAATGCGTTGTGAAAGTGAATCTTCTTTAATATATAAAAATGACAAAGTTTAAAATACAGTATGGACTCAAAATTGGTAGCAGCTGCTTAAACATTGAAATAACAGAATAGAATTTGAATAAACGGTGGTTAATACACAAATATACACAAGTGGCAACAGCAACAATTGATGCCGTCACAGCACTTACTGATGGCATCAGCAGTGGATTTAAATAAGATGCATAATAATAACACTCTAGAACACATGGCAATGCCCAGTGGTTCCCAAACTTTTTTCACTGGGCCGCACTTTCAGAATAAAAACTTGCTCGCGCCACACCGAATTTTTTATTGATAGGAAATACATTCAAAAACAAAAAAAAACAACTCCTAGCAGTGCTTGATTCATAACATAGAACACAACTACTTTATAATATGGTCATGGGATATCCAGAAAGTATAAAACAATGCTTGTTTAAACCGTGTTTAAATGTTTCTTTGATTGTCCTTGAATCTTCCAGCCACACTTGCCATCCTCTCTCACCGCACCAGTGTGGCGCGCCGCACCCTTTGGGTACCACTGCCTTAACCAATCAGAGTCAACCTTCCAACCAATCATAAAAGCGAATTACTGTGGACGCTGGAATCTGAAACCAAAAGAGAAAATGCTGGAAAATCTCAGCAGGTCTGGCAGCACCTGTAGGGAGAGAAAAGAGCTGACGTTTTGAGTCCAGGTGACCCTTTGTCAAAGCTAAAAGGCAGAGAAAGTGGGAGATATTTATACTGTCGGGTGAGGGAATGAAAGATGAGACGTAGCCACAGAAACCAGGGGAAAGGCTGCTAATGGCAGCCCATAGAGAGAATAAAGGGTGTGAATGGCCAAACGGCAGAGAAGCTGAAATCAGAGGGTAAACTGTGAGAGATGAAGATGTGCGGGGAGAGGGGGAGATGGGTAAAATTGAGAAAAAGGGGGAAAGAGAAGCAAAGGGGGAGAAAAAGTCAGAATAGGGGGGATAAAATAGGGGAAAAGGCAGGGGGAAAGAAAAATAAAGACAATAGGGAAATAAAAGGTAGAGAACAGTTCAAAAATAAAATGAAAACAAAGGGGTGGAGGTGGGGTGGAGCTAATCATCTGAAGTTGTTGAAATCGATGTTGAGGCCGGAAGGCTGTAAAGTGTCTAGCCGGAAGATGAGATGCTGTTCCTCCAGTTTGCGTTGAGCTTCACTGGAACATTGCAGCAGGCCAAGGACAGACATGTGGGCATGGGAGCAGGATCGTGTGTTAAAATGGCAACAACTGGAAGGTCAGGGTCCTGATTGCGCACAGACCGAAGGTGCTCAGCAAAGCGATCACCCAGTCTACGCTTGGTTTCTCCGATATAGAGGAGTCCACACAACCAAACAGCACTCTTTCCTCATGGGGTAGTGAATTGTTGCCACCACCCTTGGAAATTTGGTATTCTTGCATCTGTCCTGATGGGTGCAAGATGAAAAGCTTTGACACAAATGTCTCTCTTTGCAGCAACACGCAAGTGACTAAGCAGTGACTAATTTGAACTGGGATTAAAACAGAATGAAATGAGAGGCACCCCAATTGTCATCAGCATCCCAGAGTTTGAAAGGGGGAAACCCCTTAACCAAGGTTCATGCTTCCAATTGCTATCCATTGAACCCTGCTTCAGTGTCTGCGCAGGTCTGGTCTTTGCAGCAGTTAGGTGAGAACCGGTCTGCTGCCTCCCATGGTTGAATGCTCCCGTTAACGCTCATTGAACACAAAGACTAGTATCTTGGGTGAGGTCCCATCAGGCGCTGACATTCATAGAATCATAGAATAGAACCATAGAATCCCTACAGTGCAGGAGGCCATTCGGCCCATCAAGTCTGCACTGACCACAATCCCACCTAGGCCCTGTTCCCGTGATCCCACACATTTACCCTGCTAATACCCCAGATACTAAGGAGAAATTTAGCATGGCCAATCCACCTAACCCGCACACCTTTGGACACTAAGGGGCAATTTAGCATGGCCAATCCACCTAACCCACACATCGTTGTACTGTGGGAGGAAACCGGAGCACCCGGAGGAAACCCACACAGACACGGGAGAACGTGCCAACTCCACACAGACAGTCACCCAAGCCGGGAATCGAACCCGGGTCCCTGGCACTGTGAGGCAGCACTGTGCCACCGTGCTGCCCATTTGTAGAACTGTACGCCAGTGTCGGTGCCCACAGTTTAGCAGAGGGTAGGAATTGCGGGATTCTTTACTGTTTTGAAAAAAAGGACAATATAGTCACATCAATTTATAAAACTAAATTGGGCCCAATATGGCCACCATGACCACTGTCCTGTGAGGCTGTCCATGGAATGTTGAACTGAATCTTTGGGCCTTGCTGACCATGACTTGTTTTCCAAAGCAACATAGCCCAGAAAGTGGTGACTTTGTCAAAAAAGCTCCTGGTAACTTGCAAAGTGTGCTAAAATTCCTACATTTCCTCGTATTTTTCCCTTTGTCTCTTCCATTATGCCCTTGCACTTGGCGCCAGATACTTGTAAAATTTGACTTCTGTAGTCCAACTTTCCTCTGCTTGTTTAAAAATAGAATGGCAATGAATCTTCCCAGGCTTAGTCCTTGCTGTTGGAAGGTTACAGCATAGATTTAACTGTGAAATCTACTGGCTTTTCTCCACATCTCCTCCCACCCCCATTTCTCTACATTTGAATCTTGCAATGCAGACTTTTAACACACTACAACATGCCAGATCAGTGACGGGCAACCTAGGCTGGTGTGTGGGCAGCGTGAGTAACCCTCCTCTATCTCAGTGGGCGGCAAGATTGAAATCGGGCTTGTTCATTAACCGTGTCCCCATGAATAAGATTCAATACATTTAATCCACGCTGAATATTCCATCACGAGTTATAGAAAATGCCTCATCATTTCTATATTAATGGAACTGTCATCAACTTCCAATGGTAAAAACAAAAGAAATGTTGACACTTTGGACACAGCGCACGGCTCTCACACTCAATGTTGTGTGGAATCAGCACACACCTCACTTCACTCACCCTCGCTTTACGTGCGAATCACTTCAGTCACACCGGTAGGAAAAAAACTACATGGACAGGAATCAGCGGAATGGGGCAACCCTGCGCCTGGGGCAACAGTCAACAAAATGTCTCGTGGGGGCCGCACTCAGATGGGCCGCATGCGGCTCACTGCTGTGCTAAAGGGTTTAACTTGTGGGAGACGGGGTGGCGGGGGGGAGATGTTGGTGACACGGTGGCACAGCGGGTTAGCACTGCTACCTCACAGCGCCAGGGGCCCGGGTTCAATTCCAGCCTCGGGTGATATCGTGTGTGGTGTTTGCACATTCTCCCCGTGTCTGCATGGGTTTCCTCCAGTTTCCTCCCACAGTTGAAAGATGTGTGGGTTAGGTGGATTGGCCATGCTAAATTGTCCCTTAGTGTCAGAGAGATTAGTAGGGTAAATACATGGGGTTGCAGGAATGGGGCCTGGGTGGGATTGTGGTCGGTGCAGACTCGATGGGCCGAAGCACTGTAGGGATTCTATGATTCTATGACTAAAATGTATCTCAACGAAGGTGCAATAATTGGCCATGTACCCGAACAGGAGTGTGGCGACTCGGAGATTTTCACAGTAACTTCATTGCAGTGTTAATGTAAACCTACTTGTGACACTGATAAATAAATTAAAAGAAAAACCATTCAGGATTCAATTTGTGATTTCCAGTCAGTGGTTTTGTGTACACACAGTGTCGTAATGCCACTGAATAGCGATCCCAATGAAATAATGCAATTTAACTTGTTTTATCACATGAAGAAGATTAAACTGATGGGATGTCTTAAAGTTTAGTTATTAGTGTCACAAGTAGGCTTACATTAACACTGCAATGAAGTTACTGTGAAAATCCCCTCGTCGCCACACTCCTGTTCGGGTACACTGAGGGAGAATTTACCACAGCCAATGCACCCTAACCAACACATCTTTCGGACCGTGGGAGGAAGCCCATGCAGACACGGGGAGAATGTGCAGACTCCGCACAGACAGTGACCCAAGCCGGGAATCGAACCCGGGTCCCTGGCACCGTGAGGCAGCAGTGCTAACCACTGTGCCACCGTGAAACCCATGCAGACACGGGGAGAATGTGCAGACTCCGCACAGACAGTGACCCGAGGCTGGGAATCGAACCCAGGTCCTTGGCACTGTGAGGCAGCAGTCCTAACCACTGTGCCACCGTGAAACCCATGCAGACACGGGGAGAATGTGCAGACTCCGCACAGACAGTGACCCGAGGCTGGGAATCGAACCCAGGTCCTTGGCACTGTGAGGCAGCAGTCCTAACCACTGTGCCACCGTGCCGCCAGATCCCAGTCGAGTGGAAAAAAATGATGAATCAACCAAAGCAATAAATCGAATGAGTCCTTCCCCCTGGGTTGATGCCATATCACCTCGTTGTCAGCTAGCCTGGCTTTGTAAGCATTGTCTGAGGTTTAAGATTCCTCATCTTGGTAACCCAGGGAGTCACCACGCCCACACACAACAATAAACTATTTACTTGCCTCACTCACCCCACCGCCCCACTCCCCATTGGTATGGCTCGTCAACCTTGAGAGGTTCCATTCTGAACCTTTAAATCAGAAGGTTCTGGGTTGAAGTCCCACTCCAGGAACTTGAGACACAAATGCAGACTTGACACTTGACACTCAGAGATGCTGTCACGTGTTTGCCCTCTTCGATGAATGTTAACCACCCCATGGCACTATTTGGAAGAAGAGCAGGCCACAATTGGAATATAATGTTCAATTCTGGTCGCCGCACTACCAGAAGGATGTGGAGGCTTTGGAGAGGGTACAGAAAAGATTTACCAGGATGTTGCCTGGTATGGAGGGCATTCGCTATGAGGAGAGGTTGGAGAAACTCAGTTTGTTCTCATTGGAACGACGGAGGTTGAGGGGAGACCTGATAGAAGTCTACAAGATTATGAGGGGCATGGACAGAGTGGATAGTCAGAAGCTTTTTCTCCAGGGTGGAAGAGTCAATTACTAGGGGGAATAGGTTTAAGGTGCGAGGGGCAAGATTTAAAGGAGATGTACGAGGCAAGTTTTTTACATAGAGGGTGGTGGGTGCCTGGAACTCGCTGCCGGGGGAGGTAGTGGAAGCGGATACGATAGTGACTTTTAAGGGGCGTCTGGACAAATACATGAATAGGATGGGAATAGAGGGATATGGTCCCTGGAAGGGTAGGGGGTTTTAGTTCAGTCGGGCAGCATGGTCAGTGCAGGCTTGGAGGGCCGAAGGGCCTCTTCCTGTGCTGTAATTTTCTTTGTTCTTTGAGTTGTCCCTGGTATCCTGCGCAGTATTTATCCCTCAATCAACATCGCAAAAAACAGATGATTTGGTCATTGTCACATTGTGAGAGTTACAGTGTGTAAATTCCACCCTACAACAGAGACCACACTTTAGAAAGAATTTATTAGCTGCATTGTTGCTTTGTCCTGTGATTGTGAAATGCAAGTCATTCATTTCTGGAGCTGCCGTCTCTCTGTGTACCACTAGGTGGCACAGTGGTCAGTACTGCTGCCTCACAGCGCCAGAGTCCCAGGTTCAATTCCCAGCTTGGGTCACTGTCACAAGTAGGTTTACATTAACACTGCAATGAAATCACTGTGAAATTCCCCTAGTCGTGGTGACTCAATTCCCAGAGTGGGATTCAAGCCCAGAGCTTCTGGCTGAGAAGGAAGGACACTACCCACTGCGCCACAAGACCTCCTGTAGACCCTCTGTAAAACCGCACTTATTCCTCTGTCAAACCTCCTGAGTGTCACCTCAAGACGTCCCTTAAAAGTCACTATCGTATCCGCTTCCACTACCTCCCCAGCAGCGAATTCCAAGCATCCACCACCCTCTGCCTCGTACATCTCCTTTAAACCTCAGACGAAAGGGACGATCCTTTAAAACAGAGATGAGGAGGAATTTCTTCAGCCAGAGGGTGGTGAATCTGTGGAACTCTTTGCCGCAGAGGAGGCCAGGTCATTGAGTGTCTTTAAGACAGAGATGGATAGGTTCTTGATTAATAAGGGGATCAGGGGTTATGGGGAAAAGGCAGGAGAATGGGGATGAGAAAAATATCAGCCATGATTGAATGGCGGAGCAGACTCGATGGGCCGAGTGGCCTAGTTCTGCTCCTATGTCTTATGGTCTTACGGTCAAGGGTTTTGACGGTTGTCAGATGAGAGGGATGGACATTTCAGGGAAGCAATCCAAACAGCGTTAATGCAGTTCAAAGGAGTGAGGCCTAGGCTTCGTGCGTGGCATGCTCACCTCTGAATCAGGAGGCAATGGGCTCAGGTGAGCACATAATCCAGGCGAGCGCTCCAATGAAGTCCTGAGGGAGTGCCGCACTGTCAGAGGTACTGCAATGCCATGAATTACAACACTTTGGAAGTACTTCCTCAGCTGTGAAGCGCATTGGGACATTGTGAGGTTGCAATAGGTGCTCTGTAAATGCAAGTTATTTCTTCTTTTGTTCTCTTATAAATTTGAGTCGTTATTTTTTTCCCCTCCCTTTCCTCACAGGGGATCGGCCGTCGGAAAAATCGCTGGAGAGAACGCGGCCAAAAGTAAGAGATTTGACAACACGGTGAGCATGTGGGTGTTTGAAGAGATGGTGATGGGCAGGAAGCTTACGGAAATTATAAATACAGACCATGAGAACGTGAAGTATCTGCCTGGATACAAGCTGCCAGCCAATGTGGTAAGTGTTGTTCAACTTTAACTGGAGAGAATACAACCAGTTAGGAGAGGGGAGACATGGAAGGACCCCAGGTGTACTTCTTTTCTCTTTCTCGAATACTTTGGTGTCCATTTTGGAGCCTGGGAGGCCGTGAAGAATTATTTCAATGCGCAAATTCATTAACACATTAATTAGCCTTTACCTCATGACCAAGGCCGATGGTTTACCCATTCCAGATGTTAAGGACAGCTCTTTGTAAACCTCCACAAATCCTGGATTAGAATTTAAAACATTTGAATAGGTAGACAAACCAGTGATATTAAATTGTCTGGGCTTCCGGGATGGGTTACCAAGGCTTGGGGCCTGGTGATAGCCATGGACACCCCCTGGGGCGGCACAGTGGTTAGCACTGCTGCCTCACAGCGCTAGAGACCGGGTTCGATTCCCGGTTTGGGTCACCGTCTGTGTGGAGTTTGCACATTCTCCCCCGTGTCTGCGTGGGTTTCCTCCGGGTGCTCCAGTTTTCTCCCACAGTCCAAAGATGTGTGGGTTAGGCGGATGGTCATACTAAATTGCTCCTTAGTGTCTAAAAATGTGCAGGTTAGTTGGATTGGCCATGCTAAATTGTCTCTTAGTGTCCAAAGATGTGTAGGTTAGGGGGATTGGCCATGCTAAATTGTCTCTTAGTGTCCAAAGATGTGTAGGTTAGGGGGATTGGCCATGCTAAATTGTCTCTTAGTGTCCAAAGATGTGCAGGTTAGGTGGATTGGCCATGCTAAATTGCCCCTTAGTGTCCAAAGATGTGTAGGTTAGGTGGATTGGCCATGCTAAATTGCCCCTTTGTGTCCAAAGATGTGCAGGTTAGGTGGATTGGCCATGCTAAATTGCCCCTTTGTGTCCAAAGATGTGCAGGTTAGGTGGATTGGCCATGCTAAATTGCCCCTTTGTGTCCAAAGATGTGCAGGTTAGGTGGATTGGCCATGCTAAACTGCCACTTTGTGTCAGGGGGACTAACAGGGTAAAATATGTGGGGCTATGGGGATGGGGGCTGGGTGGGATTGTGGTCGGTGCAGACTTGATGGGCCAAATGGCCTCCTTCTGCACTGGAGGGATTCTATAAAAAAAAAGCCCCAAGGAATGACTCTTGGGCCCAGTTACCCAACCAATTTGTTCACAACCTCAGGGTCCTGAGCGCAACTTCCGACCGCATGTTCACGCCATCCCCACCACCATTAACCTCCGCTGCCGTAACATTACCCATCTGCGCCTCTGTTTCAGCCCATCTGTTGCCGAAACCTTCATCCAGTGCCTTTGGAACCTCAAAATGCAGCCATTCCAATGTTTTCCTGATTGGCCTCCCCGTCTTCCATCGACTTTAGCTCATCTAAAACATTGCTGCCCAAATCCTAATCCACGCTAAATCCCACTTACCCCTGTGTTCACTGTCCCACATTAACTCCCAATACAACAACGCCCTCAATTCATCAAATCCTCTCATTTTCCCTGGATTCAAATCCTGCCACCCCTCCCTATCTCTGTCATTTCCTCCAGTTCCACAACCCTCCCGGGATCTCTGCGCTCCCCCAATTCTGGCCTCCTGAGCATCCCTAATTTTAATCACTCCACCAATGGTGGCCACGTCTTTGGCTGCCTGGGCCCTAAGCTCTGGAATTCCCTCCCTAAACCTCTCCACCTCGCTTTCCTCCTTTAAGATGCTCCTTAAAAATCCATCCCTGGGGGCCAAACGCTTGGTCACCCATCTTAATATCTCCTTATGTGGCTTGTTGTCAAATCTGGCTTGCAACCCTCCTGTGAAACCCTTGGCTAAAAGCACTATCGAAATGCAAGTTGCTAAGGATGATGGGAAATTCCGCAGTATGGACTGTGCCAATCTTGTCAATGTTCTCCCCCCCCCCCACCTCTCCTGAAGGAAAGGTGTCTCTGGAAAGCAGAAAGGGAAGGGGGAGACCGACTTGGCTGCGGGCTCATAAGGCCCACAGTGCCCTACTCTGACAGACAATTTAGCACGGCCAATGCACCTAACCAGTACGTCTTTCGGACTGTACTGCCAGAGATCGCGGAAGGTGATCGAGTGGATGGGTACAGTTGAAGACGAATGGGACCAGTGGTGTTCCGCAGGGCTCTGTACTGGGGCCTCTGCTATTTGTGATATATATATAAATGATTTGGAAGAAGGTGTAACTGGTGTAATCAGCAAGTTTGCGGATGACACGAAGATGGCTGGACTTGCGGATAGCGAAGAGCATTGTCGGGCAATACAGCAGGATATAGATAGGCTGGAAAATTGGGTGGAGAGGTGGCAGATGGAGTTTAATCCGGATAAATGCGAAGTGATGCATTTTGGAAGAAATAATGTAGGGAGGAGTTATACAATAAATGGCAGAGTCATCAGGAGTATAGAAACACAGAGGGACCTAGGTGTGCAAGTCCACAAATCCTTGAAGGTGGCAACACAGGTGGAGAAGGTGGTGAAGAAGGCATATGGTATGCTTGCCTTTATAGGACGGGGTATAGAGTATAAAAGCTGGAGTCTGATGATGCAGCAGTATAGAACGCTGGTTAGGCCACATTTGGAGTACTGCGTCCAGTTCTGGTCGCCGCAGTACCAGAAGGACGTGGAGGCGTTAGAGAGAGTGCAGAGAAGGTTTACCAGGATGTTGCCTGGTATGGAGGGTCTTAGCTATGAGGAGAGATTGGGTAAACTGGGGTTGTTCTCCCTGGAAAGACGGAGAATGAGGGGAGATCTAATAGAGGTGTACAAGATTATGAAGGGTATAGATAGGGTGAACAGTGGGAAGCTTTTTCCCAGGTCGGAGGTGACGATCACGAGGGGTCACGGGCTCAAGGTGAGAGGGGCGAAGTATAACTCAGATATCAGAGGGACGTTTTTTACACAGAGGGTGGTGGGGGCCTGGAATGCGCTGCCAAGTAGGGTGGTGGAGGCAGACACGCTGGCATCGTTTAAGACTTACCTGGATAGTCACATGAGCAGCCTGGGAATGAAGGGATACAAATGATTGGTCTAGTTGGACCAAGGAGCGGCACAGGCTTGGAGGGCCGAAGGGCCTGTTTCCTGTGCTGTACTGTTCTTTGTTCTTTGTTGGGACCCTGTTGTCCTGTTGAAGGCAGATGGCAGGAGCACAGGAAATGGAGCAAAAAGGTTGGAGGGAAATCTTTGCCAAGGTTAAAGCTCTGTGGTGGAAAGTGGAGCCGTCACACAAGATGCAACAGAGATGGAGGAATGGCTTTCCAGGAAAGCAGAGAGGGAAGAACCACAATCGAATAACACTGGGATTGCTATAGCCATCAACCGAGCCACATGTAAGTATTTTGGAATTGGGCAGGATTTGATTTGATTTATTATTGTCACATATTGGGATACAGTGAAAAGTATTGTTTCTTGCGCGCTATACAGACAAAGCATACCGTTCATAGAGTACATAGGGGAGAAGGAAAGGAGAGAGTGCAGAATATAGTGTTACAGTTACAGATAGGGTGTAGAGAAAGATCAGCTTAATATTTGATTTGATTTATTATTGTCACGTATTGGGATACAGTGAAAAGTGTTGTTTTTGCGCGCTATACAGACAAAACATACCGTTCATAGAGAAGTAAAGGAGAGAGTGCAGAATGTAGTGTTACAGTCATAGCTAGGGTGTAGAGAAAGATCAACTTAATATTTGATTTATTATTGTCACATGTATTGGGATACAGTGAAAAGTATTGTTTCTTGCGCGCTATACAGACAAAGCATACCGTTCATAGAGTACATAGGGGAGAAGGAAAGGAGAGGGTGCAGAATGTAGATCGGGTGTAGAGAAAGATCAGCTTAATATTTGATTTATTATTGTCACATGTATTGGGATACAGTGAAAAGTATTGTTTCTTGCGCACTGAACAGACAAAGCATACCGTTCATAGAGTACATAGGGCAGAAGGAAAGGAGAGGGTGCAGAATATAGTGTTACAGTCATAGTTAGGGTGTAGAGAAAGATCAGCTTAATATTTGATTTGATTTATTATTGTCACATGTATTGGGATACAGTGAAAAGTATTGTTTCTTGCGCACTATACAGACAAAACATACCATTCATAGAGAAAGAAAGGAGAGGGTGCAGAATGTAGTGTTACAGACATAGCTAGGGTGTAGTGAAAGATCAACTTAATATTTGGTAGGTCCATTCAAACGTTTGATGGCAGCAGGGAAGAAGCTGTTCTTAAGTCGGTTGGCCCCTCGATTTGACGTGACCTTTCTAATCCAGATGCTGTCAGACCTGCTGAGATTTTCCAGCATTTTCTGTTTTTGTCTCCCATCCATTGACTCTGTCTACACTTCCCACTGCCTCGCAAAAGCAGCCAGCATAACCCCACGCACCCCGAACATATGGCCCCACCATCGGGAACATTCTTTCTGAATCTACCCTGTCTAATCCTGTTAGAATTTTATAAGTTTCTATGAGATCCCCTCTCACTCTTCTAAACTCCAGTGAATATCATCCTAACCAACTCAGTCTCTCCTCATATGACAGACCTGCCATCCCAGGAATCAGCCTGGTAAACCTTCGCTGCGCTCCCTCTAAAGCAAGGACATCCTTCCTCAGATAAGGACACCAAAACTACACACAATACTCCAGGTGTGGCCTCACCAACGCCCTATACAATTGCAGCAAAACATCCCTATCCCTATTAGTTATGAGGAGAGATTGGACAATCTTGGTTTGTTTTCACCAGAAAGACGGAGACTGAGAGGCGACCTGATAGATGTTTACAAAGTTACAAGGGACACGGATAGAATAGATAGTCAGAGTGGTCGAGTCAGGGAGAATGAGAGAATAATTGACATGAGTTATAGGCAACTAGTTACACCGGGGCATCGGGAGGAAGACACGTGGGTCACAGTTAGGAGGAGTAAAGGTCAGAAGGGTAACGTACCAGAGAGCACTCCAGTGGCTGTCTCTCATAATAGGAAGGGCTCGGCGACAGGTGTGAGAGGGGAGGGGAGTGAGCAATTAGAGGAGGGGTCACCTGTGGTTGTCCCCCTCCAAAACAAGTATATTGTTTTGGATAGTGTGGAGGAGGATGACTCTCCAGGGGTAAGACACAGTGACCAGGTCACTGGCACACAGTCAGGCTCTGTGGCCCGGAAAGGAAAGAGAGGGGTTAGGAGAGCGATAGTGGTGGGGGATGCGTCGGTTAGAGGCACGGACAGGCGATTCTGTGGGTGCCAACGGGACTCCAGGATGGTAGTCTGCCTACCTGGTGCTGGAGTCATGGATGTCTCCGAGCGGATAGGAGGCATATTAAAAGGGGAAGATAAAGAAACAGATGTCATTGTACACATTGGTGCAAATGACGTAGATAGGAAGAGTAGGGGGGTCCTACGAGAGCAATTCAGGGAGTTGGGAAATAGGCTAAAAAGTAGGGTCACTAGGGTGGCCATCTCTGGGCTGCTCCCAATGCCTCGTGCCAGTGAGGCTAAGAATAGGGAGTTAGTAAAGTTGAATGCTTGGCTAAAGGACTGGTCCAGGAGGGAGGGCTTCATTTTCCTAGATCAATGGGAAGTTTTCAGGAGAGGCTGGCACCTGTACAAGAAGGACGGGTCACAACTAAGTTGGAAGGGCACGAATATCCTGGCTGGGAGCTTTGCTAGTGCAGTTCGGGGGGGTTTAAACTAGTATGGCAGGGGGGAGCGGATCAAAATATTAGGTCTACAAGTGTAGAGGCTGGGGACGAGCTTGGGGCTGGGACAAGGCTGGCAAAGAAGAAGAGCACTCTGGGGGAGGATGACCTCACTGGGCCTGGAGGTCTGGAGTGCTTATACTTCAATGCAAGGAGCGTAGCAGGTAAGACAGATGAACTTAGGACCTTAATGCTCACGAGGAATTTGGCTGTGGTTGCGGTGACAGAGACTTGGTTGAAAGAGGGACAGGACTGGCAGCTGAATATTCCGGGGTACAAGTGTTTTAGGCGAGACAGAGGAGGGGCCAAAAGAGGTGGGGGAGTAGCAGTATTAGTTGGAGAGCATATTACAGCGGTGCAGAGGGAGGACAATTCAGAGGGGTCGTGTAACGAGTCACTCTGGGTGGAGCTTAGAAACAGGAAAGGCGCAGTCACTATGTTGGGGGTATACTACAGGCCCCCCAACAGCCCAAGGGAAGTGGAAGAACGGATATGTCAGGAGATACTGGATAAGTGCAGGAAAAATAGGGTTGTTGTAGTGGGAGACTTCAATTTCCCTGGTATAGACTGGAAATCGCTGAGAGCAGGGACTCTGAATGGGGAGGAATTTGTAAAATGCGTACAGGAGGGTTCTTTGGAACAATATGTAGATAGCCCGACTAGAGAGGGGGCTATACTGGACCTCGTACTGGGGAATGAGCCCGGTCAGGTCTTCAAAGTTTCGGTAGGGGAACATGTGGCAAATAGTGACCACAATTCTGTTAGCTTTAGGATAGTGATGGAAAAGGATGAGTGGTGTCCCAAGGGTAAGGTGTTGGATTGGGGGAAGGCTAACTTTAGTGGGATTTGGCAGAAATTGGCAGCTCTTGATTGGGAGAGGCTGTTTGAGGGTAAATCCACATCTGGCATGTGGGAGTCTTTTAAGGAACAGTTGTTAGGGCTACAGGACAGGCATGTGCCTGTTAAAAAGAAGGATAGGAAGGGTAGGATTCGAGAACCGTGGATAACCAGGGAAATTGAGGGACTGGTCAAAAAGAAAAGAGAGGCGTACGGTAGGTCCAGGCAGCTAAAAACGGAGGGAGCTCTGGAGGAGTACAAAGAAAGTAGGAAAGAACTCAAACGGGGAATTAGAAGAGCAAAAAGGGGTCACGAAATGTTCTTGGCAGACAGGATTAAGGAGAATCCCAAGGCATTTTATTCATACGTTAGGAACAAAAGGGTTGTCAGGGAAAAAATCGGACCTCTCAGGGACAAAAGTGGGGAATTATGCTTGGAGCCCAAAGAAGTAGGGGAGATCCTAAATGAATACTTTGCGTCGGTATTCACAAAGGAGAGGGATGTGTTGACTGGGAGTGTCTCGGAGGGGAGTGCTGAACCGTTGGAGAAAATCTCCATTACAAAGGAGGAAGTGTTAAGGTTTGTTAGAGAATTTAAAGACTGACAAATCCCCAGGGCCTGATGGAATCTATCCAAGGCTGCTCAGGGAGACGAGAGATGAAATCGCTGGGCCTCTGACGCAAATCTTTGTCTCGTCACTGGACGCAGGTGAGGTCCCAGAGGATTGGAGGATAGCTAATGTGGTCCCGTTATTTAAGAAGGGTAGGAAGGATAACCCGGGTAATTATAGACCGGTGAGCTTGACGTCCGTGGTGGGGAAGTTGTTGGAGAAGATTCTTAGAGATAGGATGTATGCGCATTTAGAAAGGAATAAACTCATTAACGATAGTCAGCATGGTTTTGTGAGAGGGAGGTCATGCCTCACTAACCTGGTGGAGTTTTTTGAAGAAGTGACCAAAATGGTTGACGAGGGAAGGGCCGTGGATGTCGTCTATATGGACTTTAGTAAAGCGTTTGACAAAGTCCCTCATGGTAGGCTGGTGAAAAAGGTTGGATCTCATGGGATAAAGGGGGAGGTGGCTAGATGGGTGGAGAACTGGCTTGGTCACAGAAGACAGAGGGTGGTAATGGAAGGGTCTTTTTCCGGCTGGAGGCCTGTGACTAGTGGTGTTCCGCAGGGCTCTGTATTGGGACCTCTGCTGTTTGTGATTTATATAAATGATCTGGAAGAAGGTGTAACTGGGGTGATCAGTAAGTTTGCGGACGACACAAAATTGGCAGGACTTGCAGATAGTGAGGAGCATTGTCAGAAGCTACAGAAGGATATAGATAGGCTGGAAATTTGGGCAAAGAAATGGCAGATGGAGTTCAATCCTGATAAATGCGAAGTGATGCATTTTGGTAGAAATAATGTAGGGGGGAGCTATACGATAAATGACAGAACCATAAAGGGTGTAGATACGCAGAAGGACCTGGGTGTGCAAGTCCACAGATCCTTGAAAGTGACGTCACAGGTGGAGAAGGTGGTGAAGAAGGCATATGGCATGCTTGCCTTTATAGGATGGGGCATAGAGTATAAAAGTTGGGGTCTGATGTTGCAGATGTATAGAACGTTGGTTCGGCCGCATCTGGAATACTGCGCCCAGTTCTGGTCGCCACACTACCAGAAGGACGTGGAGGCTTTGGAGAGAGTACAGAGGAGGTTTACCAGGATGTTGCCTGGTATGGAGGGGCTTAGTTATGAGGAGAGATTGGGTAAACTGGGGTTGTTCTCCCTGGAAAGACGGAGGATGAGGGGAGACTTAATAGAGGTGTATAAAATTATGAAAGGCATAGATAGGGTGAACGGTGGGAAGCTTTTCCCCAGGTCGGTGGTGACGTTCACGAGGGGTCATAGGTTCAAGGTGAAGGGGGGGAGGTTTAACACGGATATCAGAAGGACATATTTTACACAGAGGGTGGTGGGGGCCTGGAATGCGCTGCCAGGCAAGGTGGTGGAGGCGGACACACTGGGAACGTTTAAGACTTATCTCGACAGCCATATGAACGGAGTGGGAATGGAGGGATACAAAAGAATGGTCTAGTTTGGACCAGGGAGCGGCACGGGCTTGGAGGGCCGAAGGGCCTGTTCCTGTGCTGTTTTGTTCTTTGTTCTTTTTCCCAGGGTAGGAATGTCAATTACGAGGGGATATGGGATGAAGGTAAAAGGGGGAACGTTTAAAGGAGATGTGAGAGGCAAGTTTTGTACACAGAGTGTGGGGAATGCCTGGAACGCGCTGCCAGAGGAGGGGGTAGAAGCAGATACATTAGCAACGTTTAAGAGGCGTCTGGACAGATACAGGAATGATGTGGAGATGCCGGCGTTGGACTGGGGTGAACACAGTAAGAGTTTTAACAACACCAGTTTAAAGTCCAACAGGTTTATTTGGTAGCAAATGCCATTAGCTTTCGGAGCACTGCTCCTTCGTCAGATGGAGTGGAAATGTGCTCTCAAACAGGGCACAGAGACACAAAATCAAGTTACAGAATACTGATTAGAATGCGAATCTCTACAGCCAACCAGGTCTTAAAGATACAGACAATATGGGTGGAGGGAGCATTAAGCACAGGTTAAAGAGATGTGTATTGTCTCCAGACAGGACAGCCAGTGAGATTCTGCAAGTCCTGAATAGGCAGGGAATCGGGGGATACGGACAGAATATAGGGATACGGACCATGTGGAGGGAAAAGGGCCTTAGCTCAGAAAGGTGACGTGTGGGAACAGGCTTAGTGGGCCGAAGGGCCTGTTCCTGTGCTGTACTGGTCTTTGTTCTTTGAGATATGTTAGTTTGTGGTGTGAATAACCTCACTCTGCAGATATTTCTATTGGCAAAGACAGAACTCACCTTGACAAGGTGATTGATGGCCGGTAGAGACATGATGGGCCAAAGGGCCTCTTTCTGTGCTGTAGAATTCTATGACTCGAATTAAGTCACTGGTGAATTGGGTCTGTTCTGTGTATATTTGCCAGCCCTGGATGTCACTTATTCGCTGACGTTTGTTGTCCAATCTGTTTAGATTGCAGTGCCCGACCTATTGGATGCAGCAAGAGATGCAGACATCTTGGTATTTGCTGTGCCACACCAGTTCATCAGACAGACCTGTGATGAGTTGAAAGGTCACGTCAAGCCTTCCACTATTGGTGTCTCTCTTATTAAGGTACAGAGTGATCCTGGACTCATACGCCAGATCCTCCTTTCTTTCCCCTCTTGCACTCTCTCCCCCCTCCCCATCACTCTCTTTCTTCTGTCCCCCACCTGTTTTCTCTTTTCCCTTTTTGTGTTCTCCATGGTGTCCAGCATCTCCCCGAGGCTCCTCAGACAGCACCTTCCAAATCCGTGACCGCTACCCTCCAGAAGGACAAGGGCAGCAGATACCTGGGAACACCACCACCTGGAAGTTCCCCTCCAACTCACTCACCATCCTGACTTGGAAATATATCGGCCAGTCATTCACTGTCGCTGGGTCAAAATCCTGGACTTCCCTCCCTAACGGCACTGTGGATGTACCTACACCACATGGACTGACTGATGTCCAATCACAATCCAGGAACTCCCTCCCTAACAGCACTGTGGGTGTACCTACACCACATGGACTGACTGATGTCCAATCACAATCCTGGAACTCTCTCCCTAACAGCACTGTGGGTGTACCTACACCACATGGACTGACTGATGCCCAATAACAATTCTGGAACTCCCTCCCTAACAGCACTGTGGGTGTACCTACACCACATGGACTGACTGATGCCCAATAACAATTCTGGAACTCCCTCCCTCACAGCACTGTGGGTGTACCTACACGACATGGACTGACTGATGCCCAATAACAATTCTGGAACTCCCTCCCTAACAGCACTGTGGGTGTACCTACACGACATGGACTGACTGATGCCCAATAACAATTCTGGAACTCCCTCCCTCACAGCACTGTGGGTGTACCTACACCACATGGACTGACTGATGCCCAATAACAATTCTGGAACTCCCTCCCTAACAGCACTGTGGGTGTACCTACACGACATGGACTGACTGATGCCCAATAACAACTCTGGAACTCCCTCCCTCACAGCACTGTGGGTGTACCTACACCACATGGACTGACTGATGTCCAATAACAATCCTGGAACTCCCTAACAGCACTGTGGGTGTACCTACACCACATGGACTGACTGGTGTCCAATAACAATCCTGGAACTCCCTAACAGCACTGTGGGTGTACCTACACCACATGGACTGACTGGTGTCCAATAACAATCCTGGAACTCCCTAACAGCACTGTGGGTGTACCTACACCACATGGACTGACTGATGTCCAATAACAATCCTGGAACTCCCTCCCTAACGGCACTGTGGGTGTACCTACACCACATGGACTGACTGATGTCCAATAACAATCCTGGAACTCCCTCCCTAACAGCACTGTGGGTGTACCTACACCACATGGACTGACTGATGTCCAATAACAATCCTGGAACTCCCCCCCTAACAGCACTGTGCGTGTACCTACACCACAGGGACTGACTGATGTCCAAGAACAATCCTGGAACTCTCTCCCTAACAGCACTGTGGGTGTACCTACACCACATGGACTGACTGATGTCCAATAACAATCCTGGAACTCCCTAACAGCACAGTGGATGTACCTACCCCACATGGACTGCAGGGGTTCAAGATGGCGGCTCACCACACCTTCTCGAGGGGCAATTAGGGATGGGCAATAAATGCTGGGACCAGCCAGCGACGCCCATGAATAAAAGGTTTGGTACAGAAACCGTGGGCCGAATGGCCTCCTTCTGTTTCTGCTTTCCTTTGTATTCTGCAAATAATCATTAAATCTGGTTCTTCAATGTGATTTGCCGCAGGGCTTTGACACTGGATTGGATGGTCTGAAGCTGGCATCTGACGTGATCCGGGAGATACTGGGGATTGAAGTCACTGTGCTGTCGGGAGCCTGTCTGGCCAGTGAAGTAGCAGCTGAGAAATTCTGTGAAAGCACTATTGGTAACGCCACCCAGTCACCTCCCACTCGGTCAAAGGGTATCGGGACAGGGCACGGGAGCTGCAACCTCCCTCGGTGACACAAAATGGTGGCCCACCATGTTGGCCCCCAGTGCTCACAAACACTCTCTGGCCTCGGCCATGACAATGGGATTGGGCGGTGGGCGGGCAGGGGCGCGGGAGACACAGATAAGGGAGGCCTACCTTGCCTCATCCCACCAGAATGTCCCACAGTCGCCCCCTTCTCTGCATCCAAAGGAAAGTCGCCATAGTCCCAGATGACTGTTGGCCCTTTTGAGGGGCTGATTGGTGGTGATTGTGACCTCAGGACCACCGCACTTCAGACAAGGTCAAGTTTGAGAAGGTGGGGCCTTCATGAATAACCTCAGCCAGTACGGGGATGGAACCCGCTTTGCATCACGAGCCAGCCATACAGCCAACTGAGCTAAACTAACCCCGACTGAACTAACCAACCCCATGTAGCTGTCCGTCGAATGATTGGTCATCTACTGCCCCAGCCATTCCACATGTTCCAAAGTTTGCTGACATTAGGCCTTGTGTGGTTACCATGTTATACTTCAGAATTCAGAGTGACAGGGTGGATACGGAGAGATTGTTTCCCACTGGCTGGGGAATCTAGAACACGGGGGAGGGAGGGCACAGTGTCAGGATATGGCGTCGGCCATTTTGGACTGACATGAGGAAAAATTTCTTCACTCAAAGGGTTGTAAGTCTTGGGAATTCTCTCCCCCAGAGGGTCTGGGTGCTCCATCATTGAATAGATTTAAGTTTGAGATAGAGAGACTTTTGATCTCTTGGGGAATTATGGGATATGGGGAGTGGGCGGGAAAGTGGAGTTGAAGCCCAGGATCAGCCATGATTGTATTGAATGGCGGAGCAGACTCCACCATTGTCTAATGCTGCCCCTATTTATTATGTTTCATGTTGATCTTTTGCATCTTGAATTTGAGGTGTCCTTCTTTTAGGATTGGATTGCGCAGTCTCTCTCCTCCCTCACACTAAGGGGTCTGTCTCTGTGGGTTTTGTTGGAACTGCCCCCAAGCCATGGATGGTCTCCCCTGGTGAACAGAACTGACCACGGTGCTCCAGATATGCTATCCTCTGACTTATACATTCTCCCCGTGTCTGCACGGGGTTCCTCCGTGTGCGCCGGTTTCCTTCCACACTCCAAAGATGTGCGGGTTAGGTAGATTGGCCATGCTAAATTGCCCCTTAGGGTCCAAAGATGTGCAGGTTAGGTGGATTGGCCATGCTAAGTTGTCCCTTAGTGTCCAAAGATGTGTAGGTTAGGTGGATTGGCTATGCTAAATTGTCCCTTAGGGTCCAAAGATGTGTAGGTTAGGTGGATTGGCCATGCTAAATTGTCCCTTAGTGTCCAAAGATGTGCAGGTTAGGTGGATTGGCCATGCTAAATTGCCCCTTAGTGTCCAAAGATGTGCAGGTTAGGTGGATTGGCCATGCTAAGTTGTCCCTTAGTGTCCAAAGATGTGTAGGTTAGGTGGATTGGCCATGCTAAGTTGTCCCTTAGTGTCCAAAGATGTGTAGGTTAGGTGGATTGGCCATGCTAAGGGGATTAGCAGGGTAAATATGTCGGGTTACAGAAATAGGGTCTGGGTAGGATTGTGGTCGGTACAGACTCAATGGGCCGAATGGCCTCTTTCTGCACTGTAGGGATTCTATGATTTTATAATCGTGCTGTATTAACATACCTCTGGAATGTAAACAGCAAAGTGAGGTGAGGCCAGCTATGTTTACCCTTTTTCAGTTAACTTTGCCTGACCTCTTCTCCTGAACAGGAGCTGCAGACATTGCACACGGAAATGTTTCAAAAGAACTGCTGCAGACTCGAAACTTCCGGATCCGGGTGGTGGAGGAGGTGGACACTGTGGAGATCTGTGGGGCCTTAAAGGTAGGCCACACTCTCTTGCATGTGCTTTGGTGCCTTTGTTATTTTAATTTTTTGATTGTGTCTTCCTCCTGCAAACTCAACCATGTACTCCATGGATTACATTTCGAAGGCATACATGTTCATAGAATCCTTCAATGCAGAAGGAGGCCATTCGGCCCATCAAGTCTGTACCGACAACAGTCCCACCCAGGCCCTATTCCCGCAACCCCACATATTTACCGTGCTAATCCCCCTGACACGAAGGGACAATTTAGCATGGCCAATCAACTTAACCGACACATCTTTGGACACTAAGAGCAATTTATCATGGCCAATCCACCTAATCTACACATCCTTGGACACTAAGGGGCAATTTAGCATGGCCAATCCACCTAACCTACACATCTTTGGACACTAAGGGGCAATTTAGCATGGCCAATCCACTTAACCTACACATCTTTGGACATTAAGGGGCAATTTAGCATGGCCAATCCACCTAACCTACACATCTTTGGACACTAAGGGCAATTTAGCATAGCCGATCCACCGAACCTACACATCTTTGGACACTAAGGGCAGTTTAGCATGGCCAATCCACCTAACCTGCACATCTTTGGACACTAAGGGCAATTTAGCATGGCCGATCCACCTAACCTACACATCTTTGGACACTAAGGGGCAATTTAGCATGGCCAATCCACCTAACCTGCACATCTTTGGACACTAAGGGCAATTTAGCATGGCCGATCCACCTAACCTACACATCTTTGGACACTAAGGGCAATTTAACATGGCCAATCCACCTAACCTGCACATCTTTGGACACTAAGGGCAATTTAGCATGGCCGATCCACCTAACCTACACATCTTTGGACACTAAGGGGCAATTTAGCATGGCCAATCCACCTAACCAACACATCTTTGGACACTAAGGGCAATTTAGCATGGCCGATCCACCTAATCTACACATCTTTGGACTGTGGGAGGAAACCGGAGCACCCGGAGGAAACCCACGCAGACACGGGGAGAACGTGCAAACTCCACACAGTCAGCCGAGCCGGGAATTGAACCTGGATCCCTGGAGCTGTGAGGCAGCAGTGCGAACCACTGTGCCACCGTGCCACCCTTTTCAAAGGGCCAAAGTGCTCCTCCTCCATGTTTTTAGTTGATGAATTAAGTACTTGACATGACTGTAAATCTCCCAGCTTCAGTCACTGACCCGGGCGGGACGAGGTGAGGGAGGGCGATGGGCTTAAAGCCAACCGGGTGACTCACTTGTCCAGTCAGGAGGTGGCAAAATGGCCGCCCACAGGTCCCCTAGGTTGCGAATGCAGGAATGCCAGCCCAGATGTAGTTGGAGGTTTCCAGCCTACGTAACTGTGTCACTGAGTTGTGATCACTTTTCTTTCCATTGTAAATTATTCACAGCTAAATGCAACTGAAACAGCCGCTGCGACAGACAATTGCCTGCTGGGTGGAAAAAGACTCCTTCCCAGGCACTCCTACCCTGTTGCCTTTCATTCGGAAAGTTATCTCTGTGGCCATCATCCACTGACGATGGCACGAACTTTAACCTGATCAAAGCCACTGTGCATCAGCGTGGCTCAGGTGGTCTCACTCTTGTCTGAGAGTGATTTGAGTTATTATTGTCACATGTATTGGGATGCAGTGAAAAGTATTGTTTCTTGCGCGCTATACAGACAAAGCATACCGTTCATAGAGTACACTGGGGAGAAGGAAAGGAGAGGGTGCAGAATGTAGTGTTACAGTCATAGCTAGGGTGTAGAGAAAGATCAGCTTAATATTTGATTTGATTTATTATTGTCACATGTATTGGGATACAGTGAAAAGTATTGTTTCTTGCGCACTATACAGACAAAGCATACCGTTCATAGAATACATAGGGGAGAAGGAAAGGAGAGGGTGCAGAATGTAGTGTTACAGTCATAGCTAGGGTGCAGAGAAAGATCAGCTTAATATAAGGTAAGTCCATTCAAAAGTCCGACAGCAGCAGGGAAGAAGCTGTTCTTGAGTCGGTTGGTACGCGACCTCAGACTTTTGTATCTTTTTCCCGACGGAAGAAGGTGGAAGAGAGAATGTCCGGGGTGCATGGGGTCCTTGATTATGCCGGCTGCTTTGCCGAGGCAGCGGGAAGTGTAGACAGAGTCAATGGATGGGAGGCTGGTTTGCTACATTCACGACCTTTTGTAGTTTCTTGCAGTCTTGGGAGGAGCCATACCAAGCTGTGATACAACCAGAAAGAATGCTTTCTATGGTGCATCTGTAAAAGTTAATGAGACTCGTAGCTGACATTCCAAATTTCCTTAGCCTCCTGAGAAAGTAGAGGTGTTGGTGGGCTTTAGTGACATTAAAGCAGTACTTTCACAAGCACTTTGAGGTGTGCTGTGAGGGGGCCCTGTGAGATCTCATATAAATGCGATATTGTCTTTCTGTCATATTACTTGACCAGTTTGGTCAGTGATTCACTGGAATTGTGGGGAATTCGGGCCTGCTCTGTGTGTCTGACCGTTTGCTAATGCTCCACCTGCTCGCGCCCCTGTTTTTTTCCCCCTCTTTTAGAACGTGGTTGCAGTGGGGGCTGGATTTTGTGATGGACTGGGCTGCGGGGACAACACAAAGGCCGCCGTGATCCGGCTGGGGCTGATGGAGATGATTGCCTTCGCCAGGCTGTGCTGCAGGGGCTCGGTTCAGCGCTCGACCTTCCTCGAGAGTTGCGGGGTGGCGGATCTCATTGCCAGCTGCTACGGGGGCCACAACAGGAAAATCGCTGAGGCCTTCACGGTAACGGGAAAGGTGAGGGGGAAAACAGCTGGATCCCTCGACTCCAACCACTTCCCCACCCCAAAACCTAGACCCCGCAGCTGGTAGCTACACCAGAATGACCCAAATCCCCATATCTCCTGGGGACACCCCATTCCACAGGCTCCAGCCGCTTTTGGGTACCTCCTCCATTTGGCCAACAGTGAATGTTGACTGGCTATCTCCATGCCTACCTTATGCTGCCAACATGGACTCAGTGGGCCGAATGGCCTTCTGCTGTGCCATCATGACTCTAGATGACATTTGACAGTGGGCACTGTGGTTATTTCTTCCCCCCTCCTGGCCCAGGGAAATTGTGGCCTACCATAATCCTTGGCTATAGGTCACAATAGATGGGGCCTCCTATTTAAAGGCAGATTGTGACCATTGGCACTGATAATCATTAGCTTTGAATTTCTGCGTCTCTTACTCTTTTTATTCAACATGGAATGTGGGCATCGCTGGCATTGCCCATTAAGAATTGCCCTTAAACTGAGTGGCTTGCGAGGCTTTTTCAGAGGCAGTTGAGAGTCAACCACATTGCCGTGGCTCTGGAGTCACATGTAGGCCAGACCAGGTGAGGATGGCAGATTTCCATCCCTAAAGGACATTAGTGAACCAGATGGGTTTCTAAAACAATCAGTGATAGTTTTATCGCCACCATTACCGAGACTAACTTTATATTCCAGAATTCAATGAATTTAAATTCCACCAACTGCCATGGTGGGATTTGAACACCTGTCCCCAGAACCATAGAATCCCTACAGTGCAGAAGGAGGCCATTC
Source organism: Mustelus asterias (assembly GCF_964213995.1). Taxonomy (NCBI): domain Eukaryota; kingdom Metazoa; phylum Chordata; class Chondrichthyes; order Carcharhiniformes; family Triakidae; genus Mustelus; species Mustelus asterias. Next base: position 25,809 of record NW_027591673.1, read on the forward strand.
AGTCCATCAAGTCTGCACCGACTCTCTGTTCGAGCATCTTATCCAAGCCCACCCCCTCTGCCCTATCCCCATTACCCTGCTCATTTACAATGAAAAATCCACCTAACTGACACATCTTTGGACACTAAGGGGCAATTTAATTTAGCATGACCAATCCACCTAACCTGCACACCTTTGGATAGTAAAGGACAATTTAGCATGGCCAATCCACCTAACCTACACATCTTTGAGCACTAAGGGACAATTTACCACGGCCAATCCACCTAACCTACACATCTTTGGACACTAAGGGGCAATTTAGCATGGCCAATCCACCTAACCTGCACATCTTTGGACACTAAGGGGCAATTTAGCATGGCCAATCCACCTAACCTGCACATCTTTGGATAGTAAAGGACAATTTAGCATGGCCAATCCACCCAACCTGCACATCTTTGGATAGTAAAGGACAATTTAGCATGGCCAATCCACCTAACCTACACATCTTTGGGCACTAAGGGACAATTTACCATGGCCAATTCCCCTAACCTGCACATCTTTGGACTGTGGGAGGAAACCGGAGCAGCCGGAGGAAACTCACGCAGACACGGGGAGAACGTGCAGACTCCACACAGACAGTGACCCGAGGCCGGAATTGAACCCAGTTCCCTGGCGCTGTGAGGCAGCAGCGCTAACCACTGTGCTGTCCTATTAGCCTGGGCCTCTGGATTACTAACCCAGTGACATTACCACGATGCTACTTTTGTAAGCATCTTTTGTGATTTGGTGGTTGGAAATTTATTTTATTATGCACTCAGGGGATGGAGGGCCTTCTCCCGACAGGAGGTGTCCCATTCTCCACACGGTCCACGGCCTGGTGTGGAGATAACATCCGTTTGAAACGGCAAAGCTGTTCTGCTGAGGCACAGCCTAACCACGAGGGCACAGTTTCATGGCTGCTAGCGTCCTGTTGGTGCCTCACTGAAACGGCCGCCCTCTAGTGGTTGTTGGTAGGGATTGTCGCAGGCTGAGAAGAGAGTCGGGGCCCCATCAGAATCAAACACCTCCATTCCTCATCCGATTGTTTGTTGAGTATGAGAGCATAAGAAGCGGGAGCTGGATTAGGCCCCTCAAGCCTTCTCTGTCATTCAACATAATCGACCTGAACAAAACCTTCTCACCTTATCCCCTCATCCCTCAATTCCCTTCACACCCAACAATCTATTGACCTCTGTCCTTTGAAAATCAGGCTCCCGGGTGTTCGAGGATCTGAGGGTTTGAGGTACTGAATTGAATGACGGAGGGGCTGAGAGGAAGTCCACCAGGATCGGGAGCTGTGACTGAGGTCCCCCCTCCTCTCGCACCCAAATTAACAGCTACCAAAGCCAATGGTGTTTGCACTGATTGAAACATATCATGGAGCCAGCTGAGGTGACACGGCGGCACAGTGGTTAGCAGTGCTACCTCACAGCGTCAGGGACCCGGGTTCAATTCTGGCCTCTGGTGACTGTCTGTGCAGAGTCTGCATGTTCTCCCCATGTCTGCGTGGGTTTCCTCTGGATGCTCCGGTTTCCTCCCACAGTCCAAAGATGTGCAGGTTAGGGGGATTGGCCATGCTAAATTGCCCCTTAGTGTCCAAAGATGTGCAGGTTAGGGGGATTGGCCATGATAAATTGCCCCTTAGTGTCCAAAGATGCTTAGGTTAGGCGGATTGGCCATGGTAAATTGTCCCTTAGTGTCCAAAGACATGCAGGTTAGGTGGATTGGTCGTGCTAAATTTCCCTTTAGTGTCCAAAGATGTGCAGGTTAGGTGGATTGGCCATGCTAAATTCCCGTTAGTGTCCAAAGATGTGCAGGTTAGGTGGATTGGCCATGCTAAATTGCTCCTTAGTGTCCAAAGATGTGCAGGTTAGGCGGATTGGCCATGGTAAATTGTCCCTTAGTGTCCAAAGACATGCAGGTTAGGTGGATTGGTCGTGCTAAATTTCCCTTTAGTGTCCAAAGATGTGCAGGTTAGGTGGATTGGCCATGCTAAATTCCCGTTAGTGTCCAAAGATGTGCAGGTTAGGTGGATTGGCCATGCTAAATTGCTCCTTAGTGTCCAAAGATGTGCAGGTTAGGTGGATTGGCCATGCTAAATTGCCCCTTAGTGTCCAAAGATGTGCAGGTTAGGTGGATTGGCCATGCTAAATTGTCCCTTAGTGTCCAAAGATGTGTACGTTAGGTGGATTGGCCATGCTAAATTGCCCCTTAGTGTCCAAAGATGTGCAGATTAGGTGGATTTGCGGGGTAAATGCCTGGGGTTAAGGGGATTGAGTGAGAGTTGGGCCTGGGTGAGATGCTCTGTCGAAGAGTCAGTGCAGACTCGATGGACCGAATGGCCTCCTTCTGCACTGTTGGGACTCTGTGATTCTGTGACAGTGTTTAAATCACGGGTAGATAGTTTTCTGATCGATAAGGGAATTAGGGGATATGGGGAGCAGGCGGGTAAGTGGAACTGATTCGCTTCAGATCAGCCATGATCTTGTTGAATGGCGGGGCAGGCTCGAAGGGCCAGATGGCCTACTCCTGCTCCTATTTCTTATGTTCCCTTAGCTGAAAAGAAAAAATAATCTCAAGTTGACCTGAATGAATTTGTTTGGAAGTTCACAGTGGAGTTGTGTGTCCTTATTCAGACTATTGCACAGTTGGAAGAAGAGATGCTGAGCAGACAGAAGCTCCAGGGACCGCGGACAGCGATTGAAATCAATCGCACTCTCCAGCTTCACAACCTGGTCCACAGGTAAGTGTTGTGCAGGCACACTTCACACGTACAGACACTGCCCACCCTGTTTACTCCTTCCTGAACAACACACAGCAAAGAGCCAGTGTAGCCATCGTTTCTCTAGAACTGCACTGCAGAAGGAGGCCATTCAGTGAGTATCAAACGAATCTGCTCAATCTCTCAGGGAGGCGATGGCCTAGTGGTATTATCGCTAGATTATTAATCCAGAAACTCAGCTAATATTCTGGGGGCCCAGGTTTGAATCCCGCCATGGTGGAATTTGAATTCCATTTTTAAAAATCTGGAATTAAGAATCTACTGATGACCATGAAACCATTGTCAGAAAAACCCATCTGGGTCACTAATGTCCTTTAGGGAAGGAAATCTGCCATCCTTACCCGGCCTGGCCTACATGTGAAGCAGAGCCACAGCAATGTGGTTGACTATCAACTGCCCTCAGGCAACTAGGGATGGGCAATAAATGCTGGCCAGATAGCGACCCCCATGTCCCACAACTGAATAAAAAAAAACAGAAGGGCATATTTTTCTTTTGTTCTTCCTGAGGCGAGAGGAATACAAACTTAGGGGAGAAGGCCACTTCTTGCAGTCTGTTGAAGGGGATGCCATCATTTTGTGCGTCCATAACCTACGTCATTTTTTTTCTTCTGTGAACTTTGCCCTCACCATGGTGAAGGATGCTGGGAGTGGGAAATGGAACACTTGGCATTTTGGAGACCCAGGCTCCACACAACTATGCCCAGCTCATGTCTAACCTCGCTCAATGCAGAACAAAATGCCCTCTACACTGCCCCAATAGTGCGCCTACCTGCAACCTCAGAGTCAACACTTTTCCATTTCCCATTACGACCATCATAGGAACATGAAATGGCCGGCTTAGTACCAATGTGGGATCCTTCCTACACATGCACAACCAGAAGAAAGGCAGCACGGTAGCACAGTGGTGAGCACTGCTGCCTCACAGCGCCAGGGACCCGGGTTCGATTCCCGGCTTGGGCCACTGTCTGTGTGGAGTTTGCACATTCTCCCCGTGTCTGCGTGGGTTTCCTCCGGGTGCTCCGGTTTCCTCCCACAATCCAAAGCTGTGCGGGTTAGGTTGATTGGCCATGCTAAATTGACCCTAGTTTGGAGGGTTTTAGCTAGGGTAAATACGTGGGGTTCCAGGGATAGGTTGGGATTGTTGTCAATGCAGGCTCGATGGGCCGAATGGCCTCCTTCTGCACTGTGGGATTCTATGATCTGGAATGCGCTGCCTGAGAGGGTGGTGGAGGTAGGGTAAAGCAAGGCCGACTAAAGGAAATTGGATCATTATCTGAAGGGAGGATTTGCAGGGTTATAGGGAAAAGATACGGGGCGGGATTTTCCAGCCGTGCTTGCCCCAAAACCGGAAAATCCCATCTGAGGTCAACAGACCTTTGCGACGTCCTCTCCCCCCACCTGCTATGATTCCCGTGGCGGGTGGGATGGAAAAACTCCCCCCACTATCTGAATCACGTTCACGGAGAACAAAAGAGGGCAAATGACCTGAACCACTCTATGAGTCACTTCAGAGGGCATTTAACAGTCACATGTGGGCCACACCAGGTAAGGGTGGCAGAATGTCTTCCCCAAAAGGAAGATCAGATGGCTTTTTACAACAATGCCTTTATTGACACTAACCTTTGAACTCCAAATTAATCAACTGAATCTAAATTCCCCCAACTGCCACGGTAGGGTTTTAACACGGGGCCCCTGGATCGTGAAGTGTGGTCTCTGGATGACTAGCCCAGTAGCATAACCAAGATGTAAAGTAAAGTTTATTTATTATTGCCACAAGTAGGCTTACACCAACACTGCCATGAAGTTACTGTGAAAATCCCCCCGTCACCACACTCCGGCGCCTGTTCGGGTACACTAAGGGGCAATTTAGCATGGCCAATCCACATAACCTGCACATCTTTGGACACGAAGGGGCAATTTAGCATGGCCAATCCACATAACCTGCACATCTTTGGACACGAAGGGGCAATTTAGCATGGCCAATCCACCTAACCTACACATCTTTGGACACTGAGGGGAAATTTAGCATGGCCAATCCACCTAACCTGCACATCTTTGGACACTAAGGGGCAATTTAGCATGGCCAATCCACCTTACCCAAAACATCTTTGGACACTAAGGGGCAATTTAGCACGGCCAATCCACCTAACCTACACATCTTTGGACACTAAGGGGCAATTTAGCATGGCCAATCCACCTAACCTGCACATCTTTGGACACTAAGGGGCAATTTAGCATGGCCAATCCACCTAACCTACACATCTTTGGACACTGAGGGGAAATTTAGCATGGCCAATCCACCTAACCTGCACATCTTTGGACACTAAGGGGCAATTTAGCATGGCCAATCCACCTAACCGGCACATCTTTCGACACTAAGGGACAATTTAGCATGGCCAATGCACCTTACCCAAAACATCTTTGGACACTGAGGGGCAATTTAGCATGGCCAATCCACCTAACCTACACATCTTTGGACACTGAGGGGCAATTTAGCATGGCCAATCCACCTAACCTACACATCTTTGGACACTGAGGGGCAATTTAGCATGGCCAATCCACCTAACCTACACATCTTTGGACACTGAGGGGCAATTTAGCATGGCCAATCCACCTAACCGACACATCTTTGGACACTGAGGGGCAATTTAGCATGGCCAATCCACCTAACCTACACATCTTTGGACACTGAGGGGCAATTTAGCATGGCCAATCCACCTAACCAACACATCTTTGGACACAAAGGGACAATTTAGCATGGCCAATCTACCAAGCCTACACGTCTTTAGACACCAAGGGGCAATTTAGCATGGCCAATCCCCCTAACCTGCACATCTTTGGGCACTAAGGGACAATTTAGCATGGCCAATCCCCCTAACCTACACGTCTTTAGACACCAAGGGGCAATTTAGCATGGCCAATCCCCCTAACCTACACGTCTTTGGACACCAAGGGGCAATTTAGCATGGCCAATCCACCTAACCTACACATCTTTGGACTGTGGGAGGAAACTGGAGCATCCGGAGGAAACCCACGCAGACACGGGGAGAACGTGCAAACTCCGCACAGACAGTGACCCAAGCCGGGAATCGAACCCGGGTCCCTGGCGCTGTGAGGCAGCAGTGCCAACCACTATGCCACCGTGTTACCGTAACCCTCTTTGATTGTGTTAATTCTCCATTCCTTTCCAGATTCCCTCTGTTCACTGCTGTGTACCAAATCTGCTACGAATGCAAACCAGTCTCCGAATTTATCCTGTGTCTCCAGGACCACCCAGCACACCAGTAATTAACGCGATGCCAAGGGAGCAGACAATGGCGGGCTTTCGTAGACATTAAAGTGATGGAATACAAGCGTGTCGAAGCTGTGCTTGTCTGAGGCACTAAAGTGTTGGCAATTCTTGCATTTGCTTGCACAGAAAGAGGCAAGTTGTCGCTTTAGTTATATATATTTTTAAAAAACATATATAATCGTGCGTGTTTGGGGATAGCGTTTCTGCTCTGGACGCCAACAGGAAATTGCCCCAAAGTGTGCTTTGAAGTTACACTGGTAAGCTTAGGCTTCAAGCTTTGTGTAAAATCAGCTTAAATCTTCCAGCAGGGTGATAGAACGCGACAGTATTTCTTTCAAGTATTCCGTGAGTAAAGTCAAGACCCTTTGATATGAGAACCGTGCGGACCACTGCTTGCTTGTTGAAGAAAGCAAACACAACTTGAAGAGCCTTTCTTAACCAATGCCACTGTTGCAATCTCGCACTGTTGATTGTGGCCAGACGGGGCCGCATTCAGGCGAATTAAAATCCTGAATCAGTGCCAAAAAATCGGGACGTTTTTGGACGTGATGTCTATTGGCTCCGCCAATTCCATCCAGATTAACCCCGGCGCTACTCAAATCAACCAACGGCAGTCCGACTCCATCATGGGTTGCCAACCCGGCCAGGATTGGCCTGGAGTCTCCAGGAATTTGACAATCTGGTCTCGCTGTGTGAAATCCGAAAAAGAAAAATCATCCGGACATTCAAAAAGATTAGGGGCTTTTTTCTGGTCATTTTCTTTGACCATTTCTCTTCAGCAGATTTAAGAATATTGAAAATGGGGGAAAAAAGGCTGTTTGGTTGACAGTCGAGCATCGTCCAATCGGGTAATGAGTCTTTGTGCTTTCCAATTGGCACGGGAAGGTCAGTATGTCACAAGGATGGATGTGTTGGCCAACTAATGGCTGGAGTGTGGGGGTGAAAGGTCATGTGATGAAACCTCCAGGAACAGTTAATCATAGTTGGCAACCTTACTGTATAATAAACTATGAAGTGATTGGACTAAAAGTTGTTTTTTGCATTCTTTTATGGGATGTCCCCACCATTTGTTACCCATCCCTAATTGCCCTTGAACTGAGTGGCTTGCAAAGCCACTCAGGGCAGTTGAGAGTCAACCACATTGCTGTGGCTCTGGAGTCCCATGTAGGCCAGACCGGGTAAGGATGGCAGATTTCCTTCCCGAAAGGATATTTCTCCTGTCTTGTTTCCTATGCACCAGTGGCCTGAAAGCATTGCGAAATTTCACTTCCAAGTTTTCATTAATTAAATCATAAGAGAATCATAGCATTTCTGAGGTGCAGAAGACGTCATTCAGCCCATCGAGCCTGCACCGACTCTCCGACAGAGTATCTTACCCAGGCCCTCTCCCCCGCCCTATCCATGTAACCCCGCACATTTAGCATGGCCAATTCACCTAACCTGCACGTCTTTGGACAGTAAGGGGCAATTTAGCATGGCCAATCCACCTAACCCGCACATCTTTGGACACTAAGGGGCAATTTAGCATGGCCAATCCACCTAACCTACACATCTTTGGATACTAAGGGGCAATTTAGCATGGCCAATCCACCTAACCTACACATCTTTGGATACTAAGGGGCAATTTACCATGGCCAATCCACCTAACCTGCACATCTTTGGACACTAAGGGACAATTTAGCATGGCCAATCCACCTAACCTGCACATCTTTGGACACTAAGGGGCAATTTAGCATGGCCAATCCACCTAACCTGCACATCTTTGGACACTAAGGGGCAATTTAGCATGGCCAATCCACCTAACCTGCACATCTTTGGACACTAAGGGGCAATTTAGCATGACCAATCCACCTAACCTGCACATCTTTGGACACTAAGGGGCAATTTAGCATGGCCAATCCACCTAACCTGCACCTCTTTGGACACTAAGGGGCAATTTAGCATGGCCAATCCACCTAACCTGCACATCTTTGGACACTAAGGGGCAATTTAGCATGGCCAATCCACCTAACCTGCACATCTTTGGACACTAAGGGGCAATTTAGCACAGCCAATCCACCTAACCTGCACATCTTTGGATGTGGGAGGAAACCGGAGCACCTGGAGGAAACCCACGCAGACACGGGGAGAACGTGCAGACTCCACACAGACAGTGACCCGAGGCCGGGAATCGAACCCGGGTCCCTGGCGCTGTGAGGCAGCAGTGCTAACCACTGTGCTGCCATGCCACCAAATATTTCAAAGGAAGCTTATTTCACACCAGGACCAGTTTTGTTGACTAAATTTCTGTCAACTAAATCAGGCTTTCTCAGTTTGAAGGCGGGGTGGGAGAGGGATGGGGTTTCCACAGGTCCCGAGGACAGGATTTCCCAAACTGTGGGTCGTGACCCCCCGCCGGCGCCAGCCACTGCTGCTGCGGAGCCCGGACTGATTTCTGGCAGCTGCGAGTCCCTTTCAATATGCCCGCTTCTGTTTTACTGCTGACGGATGTGGCCTAATTGTCTGAAACCCTGCCTTTTAATCACCTCCCCCAATGCTTAACTCCAAGAAGGAAGCCCCATCCCTCCCCCCCTCCACCCCCACACACCACTCAATGGAAAATGCCCCCACCCACCCCTTCCTCCACCCCCTCCATATTTTCACTGGGGGGGTGGGGTGGGTCACACAACATCTGAGGCCTTAAAATGGGGTCACACCAGGAATATATTTGGGAAGCACTGCCCTCAGGGTCTGCAAAAAGGTGTCAAGGGGGTCCGCCAATTCCAGCACAACACCTCGGAAGTGCCAAAGGATGAAGTGAAAATTCATCACCAAGTCGAGGCACTCTCGCATTGGCGCCATCAATAGATTTCCAGTTTCCCTGGCTTCAAGGGCATCACTGGCAAGGCCAGCATTTATTGCCCATCCTTAATTGCCCCTTGAGAAGGCAGTGGTGAGGCGCCACCTTGAATTGCTGCAGTTCCTGACATGTAGGTACACCCACAGTGCTGTTAGGGGGAAGAGTTCCAGGATTGTTATTGGACATCAGTCAGTCCATGTGGTGTAGGTACACCCACAGTGCTGTTAGGGAGGGAGTTCCAGCATTGTTATTGGACACCAGTAGGTCCATGTGGTGTAGGTACACCCACAGTGCTGTTAGGGAGGGAGTTCCAGGATTGTTATTGGACATTAGTCAGTCCATGTGGTGTAGTACACCCACAGTGCTGTTAGGGAGTTCCAGGACTGTTATTGGACACCAGTCAGTCCATGTGGTGAAGGTACACCCACAGTGCTGTTAGGGAGTTCCAGGATTGTTATTGGACACCAGTCAGTCCATGTGGTGTAGGTACACCCACAGTGCTGTTAGGGAGGGAGTTCCAGGATTTTGACCCAGCGACAGTGAAGGAACGGCCGATATATTTCCAAGTCAGGATGGTGAGTGACTTGGAGAGGAACTTGCAGGTGGTGGTGTTCCCAGGTATCTGCTGCCCTTGTCCTTCTAGATGGAAGTGATTGTAGGTTTGGAAGGTGCTGTCTAAGGATCTTTGGTGAGTTGCTGCAGTGCATCTTGTAGATGGTACACACTGCTGCTACTGAGCGTCGGTGGTGGAGGGAGTGGATGTTGAGGTAGCCAAGGTACATTCACCTCAGGGACTGCAGCAGTTCAAGAAGGCAGCTCACCACCACCTTCTTAAGGGCAACAAGGGATGGGCAAAAGGTCCTGACCCAGTCAACAACTCCCACATCCCATAAATACATTTTCAAAAACGCAGTATGTCGAAGAAATCATCGTGATATACCAATCGAAAATTCAAGATGGCGCTGGATCGAGGTGACTTCTTGTGAGCTGTCCCCAGCATACCCTCTAATTCCATCTTTTTCTCTTCTTCAATGCTTTTAAAACTGAACGCTCTTATAAACTCTCTAATAATCCATTTCTGATCTTTCTCTACCCTATCTTTGACTGTAACACTACATTCTGCACCCTCTCCTTTCCTTCTCTATGAACGATATGTTTTGTCTGTATATCGCACAAGAAACAATACTTTTCACTGTATCCCAATACATGTGACAATAATAAATCAAATCAATTAAGTTGATCTTTCTCTACACCCTATCTGTAACTGTAGCACTATATTCTGCACTCTCTCCTTTCCTTCTCCCCTGTGTACTCTATGAATGGTATGCTTTGGATAGCGTGCAAGAAACAATACTTTTCACTGTATCCCAGTATATGTGACAATAATAAATCAAATTGAATATTAAGCTGATCTTTCTCTACACCCGAGCTATGACTGTAACACTACATTCTGCACTCTCTCCTTTCCTTCTCTATGAACGGTATGCTTTGTCTGTATAGAGAATAAGAAACAATACTTTTCACTGTATCCCACGTGACAATAATAAATCCAATATTAAGCTGATCTTTCTCTACACCCTAGCTATGACTGTAACACTACATTCTGCACCCTCTCCTTTCCTTCTCCCCGATGTACTCTATGAACGGTATGCTTTGTCTGGATAGCGCACAGGAAACAGTGGCCAGGATTCTCCGAGAAAAAGTTTAGGTGCTGAATTCGCTTTAAAACTGGAGTAAATCCTACGGGATTTTTTCAGTGCGAGTTTCAAAATGAATCTCCCACACTCTGAGCACTGCAGAGTGTCCAAGTGTGAATCTCGATAGAAATCAGTGGGCGGGACTTCTTCCCACTGGCAGCATAGTGCTGAGTGAGTCACTGCACGTGCGCTGATCTGAAAGTGCCGAGATCGGTGAATGCATAGTAGCCCCGCTCTGCTGGCCTCCCGATTACTGGATAACCCGCGACCCTGCCGCGCTGACCCTCCCCTCACCCCCCGATCGCTGGCCAGCCCCGCAACCCCACCCCCTGATCGCTGGCCTTCCACACATCTGCGGGCCAGCCCCACTCTTGCCCCTCCCACAGACCCGATCTCCCAGCCCCATCAGCAATCCCGAAACCGCCCCCCAACTCCTCCCCAGGCAGGCCGACCCCCCCACCCACCCACCCCGACCCTGATGCCCAGCTACGATCGCCGCCTTCCCTTCCTCTGCCACCGATCCCTATGCAGAGTGGCAGCGGGACCCCACAACGATCTCCCCGCCGTAGGCCTCCCACAATAGGCCCTGCCCCCCTTTTGTTTGAGGCGATTGAGGTCTCTCCTCTCTTTCTCCTCGAGAAGCTGAGGTAACCAGATGTTCTTAGCCAGGTGTTTATAGCCGGAAACAAAGCGTGGAATCAAAAAGCTGCATCAATTTGATTCATCTGTGGTTCCTGCACGATTCAGCCTGGAGTTACTTCCACTTCATGAGGCTGCAGTTTTGGTGTCCTTATCTGAGGAAGGATGTCCTTGCTATAGAGGGAGTGCAGCGAAGGTTTACCAGGCTGATTCCTGGGATGGCAGGTCTGTCATATGAGGAGAGACTAAGTTGGTTAGGATTATATTCACTGGAATTTAGAAGAGTGAGAGGGAATCTCATAGAAACTTATAAAATTCTAACAGGATTAGACAGGGTAGATTCAGAAAGAATGTTCCCGATGGTGGGGGAGTCCAGAACTAGGGGTCATAGTTTGAGGATAAGGGGTAAACCTTTTCGGACTGAGGTGAGGAGAAATTTCTTCACCCAGAGGGTGGTGAATGTGTGGAATTCACTACCACAGAAAGTAGCTGAGGCCAAAACCACCTTCCCTGCAACCCCCCCCCCCCCCCCCCCCCCCATACCTCCCACAACCCCTGGTTAGCCATGGCTAACTATATTGTTCAAGGCCAGCTTCATTGGCTGAAGAGGAGATGGTAATTTAGTGATAATACCACTGACTAGTCACCCAGAGGCCTCAGATTAATGCTCTGGGGGACATGGGTTCAAATCCTACCACGGTAGCCAGCGGAATTGAAATTCAATCAATCAAAACTGGAATTGAAAAGCTAGTCTCAGTGATGGCGACCATGGTGACCATCAAGGTGGCACGGTGGTTAGCACTGCTGCCTCACAGCGCCAGGGACCCGGGTTCAATTCCCGGCTTGGGTCACTTTCTGTGTGGAGTTTGCACGTTCTCCCTGTGTCTGCGTGGGTTTCCTCCGGGTGCTCCGGTTTCCTCCCACAGTCCAAAGATGTGCGGGTTAGGTGGATTGGCCGTGCTAAATTGTCCCTTAGTGTCAGGGGGACTAGCTAGGGTAAATGCATGGGGTCACGGGGATAGGGCCTGGGTAGGATTATGGTCAGTGCAGACTCGATGGGCTGAATGGCCTGTAGGGATTCTATGATCGATTCTTGTTGCGTTTTTAAGTGTCCCCTTTAGGGAAGGAAATCTGCCGTCCTTACCCGGTCTGGCCTACGCGTGACTCCAGACCCACAGCAATGTGGTTGACTGCTCGCAGAGGGGCAATTAGGGATGGGCAATAAATGCCGGGTTTGCCAGCGATGCCCACATCCCCATGAAATAAATAGCCTGAACCTGCTGGAGAGGTGGGTAATGCCACAAAACTAAAGAGAGGAACATTGCATCCTTGTGACCATCCAAGTGCTGACATTATAAGTTGACAAAAAAATAATCCATTTAATAGAATTTCTGTTCAGTCCATACAGATTTTTTTTTCTCTCAAAACAAAGGCAATACATCACATTATCCAAATGTGCCGATCATTTCCGAGAATCTATTACATTTCGTACAAAGTTCCTCACGGAATAACAATTGCTTCCCTTCACACCACCCTCTCTGGCTGTTGCCGTGTAGGTGATGCCAATTTACCACAAGCAGAATCTGAGACACTGGACCTTCCAATGGGAAGCAACGTGACTGTCACACAGAGATAGCTTCTGAGGCGACATCTCTCCCAGGCCTTTGCCTGTCTTTGGAAAAAAAATGAGGTTTCCCCATCAATTTGTGAATTAAATATTTGCCTTCCTGGATATATGTTTCACAATCTTTCCAACCTCCCCCCGGTGTGACTGTGTTTTTGCAGTTATAGATTTGTTTGAAGTTTAAACCATTCCGGTACTCTTCGAATACCATTTTTAACCGCATGTTTTGTCCGTGGAATTGCCAATATTGGGATCTAGATACTTGACTAATTTTACACAACGCATTAATGGTGCAATTTACTCCCAATTTGCTATTTCACTCACAACCACGTTCTCCATTCACTCTTCCTTGCCCACCCTCGCTCGCACCCACCGCCCGCCCTCACTCGCTCGTTTAACACTCCGTAAAGGTGAGAGTGGGCCACGCTGTTGAATCGCAACACGGAAGCTTCTGGCAATGTGAGTCCCAGCGCACTGCAGGGGTGTGGCTGGAAGGAAGGATGACTTAGTTTAGCTTTGGGAGAGAAAATGAGAAAGGTTCCTCTGAGGCACCTCTTGTACTTGTGCTAACTTCTGGCTCTGAGTGACCTTGAGGGAGGAGGGAGGGGAAGGTAGTAGATGTTTACGAAAATGTTCCTTGTTCGTCCTTGGACAAGGAAAAGGACCAAGGATTCAGAAGTACAAGGAAATGGAGACAATTCTGTCCTTAAAGTCAGGGCCCAGCGTGTGTGTGGTCCTGCTTTGAGGTTGCTATCTCTTCTGCTTCAGGACTTCAATGTCTTATCAAGAGGCTGTGCTCCTCTGGGACACCACCCCCCCCCCGGGTATCCTTGCCCATGGTGGATTCAACATTAACTCATGAAGGGTGTGGAAGACATGCGTCAAGGTCACCTTGACACCAGAATCTGTCTGGTTTCTCCACAGGGAAGGCCTTGTGGGGCCCTGTTTTTGAAGTTAAGCCTTCCAGTCGAGCATTTGAGGTCCCTCACTAACTGCGAACGATTTGACAGCACACAGACACAACAAGCAATCCCTTAAAACCCTGAACTTCCACCAAATTGTTACCTCGCCAATTTTGCTGGGGTTTGATCTGTCGCCTCGTTAAAGCACACATTTGACGGGGTGGGTGGAGGGGACCAATTTAACACCAAGGTAAGCAAGAAGCAGTAACATTTGCATTGTGGTTGTTGGATGGAGACGGTTGCTAGGAGACAAACTCACGACCCTATACTACAGTCTCTCGCATGGTTTAACAGCAGCAGATAATTATTTGAAACTATGAAATTCCCGATAAAGTTAAAAGGTAAGTCGAGAACCGATTAAATAGAATCTCCAGAGCCTGGGAACAGTGGCAGCCTGAAAATGAAGGCCGAATGGACAAGAGGGGACATGTGGTGTCGTCAGATTTAGAAATGGTGGCAGAGGGAGGAGGGGGGAGCTTAATTTCAATGAAGGGCCTGCATTTGTGAGGTAGTTAAATGAATGAAATAATAGAGGGCCGGGACAGGGCTTAGTAATGTGATGAACTATACTTCAACCTCCTGTTCCTCTCTCGATCAGCCCCAATTCTATGTGACGTGTGCAGCACACTTTATGGAGCTCAACACAGATTGTGAAAACAGCCAAGATTTTTGACACAGGATTCCATTCCCGAGAGTCGTGAACAATGGTGTTTCCAGCAGAAAGTTTGGGTGAAAGATTAAGGCCGGAATGTTACCGTCCCCGCCCACCACGGGAATCGGAGCGGGCGAGGGGCAGACCGTGGAAAGGTCCGTTGACCTCGGGCGGGATTTTACAGTTTCGGAATGAGCGAGGCCGGAAATTCCCGTCCTAAAGCAACACGGTGGCACAGTGGGTTAGCACTGCTGCCTCACAGCGCCAGGGACCCGGGTTCGATTCCCGGCTTGGGTCACGGTCTGTGTGGAGTTTGCACGTTCTCCCCGTGTCTGCGTGGGTTTCCTCCGGGTGCTCCGGTTTCCTCCCACAGTCCAAAGATGTGCGGGTTGGGTTGATTGGCCATGCTAAATTGCCCCTAGTGTCAGGGGGATTAGCTAGGGTAAATACATGGGGATACAGGGATAGGGCCTGGCTGGGATTGTGGTCGGTGCAAACTTGATGGGCCAAACGGCCTCCTTCTGCACTGTAGGGATTCTGTGATAAAGGTCAAAGGTTATAGTCCAAGACACTGCCAAGGCTGAAGAAACAGGTAACATGGGCAATGTCAGGAGATAACGGTTCGGCCAGGGTTTAAAAGGCTGCAGGTTTTAGGAGAGGAGTGGGGGGTGTTCTGGGTAAGAATGAGTTTGTGCGAACGAGGCTGGAGTTAGATAGAGTGAGGAGGAAGGGGATATTGGGGGGGGGGGGCGGCGGGGGGGAAGGTGGGATCAGAATTTGATGAACAAAATGAATGGCGGAGCAGGCTCGAAGGGCCAAATGGCCTCCTCCTGCTTCTATTTTCCACGTTTTTCTATGTAGAATGGCTTGTGACAGGGGCTGCGGCTGTATCGCAGACTGATTGTCCCTTTCCTCCGGTTATGTGGGCAGGAATGGGGGATACCAAAATGGCTGAAGTCTTGGACTCTGCAGCCATGTTGCACAGAGACAAGGATTGGAGGCTGGCGAAGAAGGCCTTCTGGAGACTCTGAGGCAACCATGGCCCATCACCAGCAATTCCTGCTGACACAATGTCCAATTTCTGATTCATGAGTTTGGTCCCAACCTAGTTCAGAAGCGCTCGTCGCTGGCACCAATGATGCCGCTCCCTGTTTGAGGGTCGGCAGATAATTTGTGCACAGCAAGCTCCCACAAACAGCAGTGGAGCTGGACAACTGCCGACGCGGCTTTTGTTTATATCTGCGGTGGCATTGGGGTGGCACAGTGGTTAGCACGGCTGCCTCACAGCGCCAGGGACCTGGGTTCGATTCCCGGTCTCGGGTCACTGTCTGTGTGGAGTCTGCACATTCTCCCCGTGTCTGCGTGGGTTTCCTCTGGGTGCTCCGGTTTCCTCCCACCGTCCAAAGATGTACGGGTTAGGTGGATTGGCCATGCTGAATTGCCCCTTAGTGTGCAACGATGTGCGGGTTAGGTGGATTGGCCATGCTGAATTGCCCCTTAGTGTCCAAAGGTGTGCAGGTTAGGTGGATTGGCCATGCTAAATTGACCCTAGTGTCCAAAGATGTGTGGGTTAGGTGGATTGGCCATGCTGAATTGCCCCTTAGTGTCCAAAGATGTGCAGGTTAGGTGGATTGGCCATGCTAAATTGACCCTAGTGTCCAAAGATGTGCAGGTTAGGTGGATTGGCCATGCTAAATTGACCCTAGTGTCCAAAGATGTGCAGGCTAGGTGGATTGGCCATGCTAAATTGACCCTAGTGTCCAAAGATGTGCGGGTTAGGTGGATTGGCCATGCTAAATTGACCCTAGTGTCGGGGGGACTAGCAGGGTAAATATGTGGGGTTACGGGAATAGGGCCTGGGTGGGATTGTGGTCGGTGCAAACTCGATGGGCGGAATGGCCTCCTTCTGCACTGTAGGATTTGATGATTCTGAGGGAAGGAAGACTATTGGGGAGGCTCTGAACCCCCCTCCGACTCGTCCCAACTCCTTTTCAAATAGGGCCACAAGATGGCAGAGAGGAGCGGGCCTAGTTGGTTTCCATGGTCCCCCCTGCCCTCCGCCAATCAGGACAACACTAAAGCGTTAGCCTAGATTATGTATGTGTTGAGGGACTAAGACGTGGCTCGCTTGGTGACCCAAAGTGTTTTGGGGATGGTTAGCCTGGAATCGATCGGATTTAGAGTAAT
>NW_027591673.1:47500-78751 GCF_964213995.1 Mustelus asterias
ATGGATGGCAGACAATAGTCAAGGACGTAGAATGACCATTCGGCCTAGTAACTCTCCCATTATAGCAGCTGACTCACTGATGTTTTGTGCCTGATTAATCACCCTCAGAGATTTTTCCTATGATTAGCTTGGAATCTATTTTCCACACTGCACCCGTTTATAAATCTATCCCAAAAGCAAAGGTGCAAGCTTTAGCCATATTTTAGAGCTTTCACCCTCAAATGTACCAAGTTACCTTTAATTGGATGGAAGTTAAACAGGCAGATTAGGGGAGATGAGGAGAATTTGTGTAAAATGCAGTGAGTTGCTGTGATCTGGAAGGCGTTGCCTGAAAGGGCAGTGGAAGCAGATTCAATCGGAACTTTCAAAAAAGGTGAATTAGATAAATACTTGAAGAGTGTTTGGGAAAAAGAGTTGGGCTAATTGGACAGCTCCTTCAAGGAACTGGCATGTATCCGATCGGCCGAACGGTTCCCTTCTGTGCTTTGCGGCCCTTCGATTTTGATGGGCTTGGAACAGGAGCCATTTTGGGTCTTGACAAAAGGGTGGCTAATGCAATGCCTGAAGGTGGACTCGAAGTGTGTTGCCGATTAGATCAAATCAAAACTCAATCCACTCCCATTTTTGACTCCCACAAAATGGGAATGAGCTGCTGGGGGGTGGGGGGTTGTGGCGATTCTTGGGGCGCGAATATCGGAACTCGATGAAGGGGAACTGCAATTTGAAGTTGCTTTTTTTGACTGTTAGTGTTCCCACAGAGGACATTGTAAAGGAGAAAATCGAAATTGCGCTAATCTCTACAGCATTATCATGGCAGCAACAGAAATCATTGTTAAGGTGGCAACTGTACAAGGCCGTGGGTTCCAGCTGTGAAGATTCGAACTCAAATCAACCTGGATATCTTACATAACAAGAAGAAAATTAAAACTAATCACGGTTAAAAAGACATCTGATGTGTAATCTTCTCTCTTACTCTGAGCAGTTTCAGAATGCTTAAATAATGATTTGCTATAGTTGCACTTTCAAAAAAAATAAGCTCTCTTTCCCGTATCAAAATAAACCTCTTTTCCACAAATTCTGCCACCGAGTTTGGTATGTCTGGTTAACTGAAGTAGAAAGTTTATCAAAATAGTTGTGTTTTTTTTTCTTTGTTGAATGTCTTACAAATAAAAGGAAAAAAACTTTTGTGTATTTCTTCCCCCCCCCCCCCCCCCCCCGCTAATCTTGTGCAAAAATTTCTATTTTTTCTTTTGTCCCTGCCCGCCCGCCCGCCCCCCTCCCCCCCGACCCACCCTTCCCCTTCCTCCAGAAGGTTTCTGGTTCACACTGATTCAGGAGAGCTGATTCTTCCTCCTTTCCACACTCCCGCATCTGGAAGAGAAGGAAATGAAGGCGTCACATTGATCCGAGTTCACCTTTTCTCCTTGCTGTCCTCGAGATAGATGGTGAGTGAGGTACGCGAGGCCCCAGCACCATATTCCCCCCCCCGCAATCTTTCTCTGCTGTTCGACGCCTGCGCGAGGGAAGGTGATGACCTCGCGGCATTATCGCCAATTCATCCAGACACTCAGCCAATGTCCTGGGTTCGAATCCCACCACGGCAGATGGGCCCTGGAGCGGGTCCAGAGGAGGTTCGCGTGAACGATCCGGAAATGAAAGGCTTTACGTATGAGGAGTGTCTGAGGACTCTGGGTCTGTACCCATTGGGGTTTAGAAGGATGAGGGGGGGACCGTATTGAAACTTACACAATACTGGAAGGCCTGGATAGAGTGGACGTGGGGAAGATGTTCCCATTAGTCGGAGAGACTGGGATCCGAGGGCACAGCCTCAGAGTAAAGGGACATCCCTTTCGAACCGAGATGAGGAGGAATTTCTTCAGCCAGAGGGTGGTGAATCTGTGGAATTCATTGTCACAGAGGAGGCCGGGTCATTGAGTGTATTTAAGACACAAATAGATAGGTTCTTGATTGGTAAGGGGATCAAAGGTTACGGGGAAAAGGCGGGAGAATGGGGCTGAGAAACTTAGCAGCCATGGAGGAGCAGACGCGATGGGCCGAATAGCCTAATTCTGCTCCTATATCTTATGGTCTTATGAATTTGAATTCAATTGAAAAAAAATCTGGAATTAAGACTCTACTTGAGGAGTGTACATATTACAGAGGAGGAGGTGCTGGAAATCTTAAAGCGCATCAAGGTAGATAAATCCCCGGGACCTGATGAAGTGTATCCCAGGACGTTGTAGGAGGCTAGAGAGGAAATTGCGGGTCCCCTCGCAGAGATATTTCAATCATCGATAGTCACAGGTGAGGTGCCTGAAGATTGGAGAGTGGCAAATGTTGTGCCTTTGTTTAAAAAGGGCTGCAGGGAAAAGCCTTGGAACTACAGGCCAGTGAGCCTCACATCTGTGGTGGGTAAATTGTTGGAAGGTATTTTGAGAGACAGGATCTACAGGCATTTAGAGATGCAAGGACTGATTAGGGACAGTCAGCGTGGCTTTGTGAGTGGAAAATCATGTCTCACAAATTTGATTGAGTTTTTTGACGTGGTAACCAAGAAGGTAGATGAGGGCAGTGCAGTTGATGTTGTCTACATGGACTTTAGCAAGGCCTTTGACAAGGTACCGCATGGTAGGTTGTTGCATAAGGTTAAATTTCAAGGGATCCAGGGTGAGGTAGCTAAATGGATAAAAAATTGGCTTGATGACAGAAGCCAGAGGGTGGTTGTAGAGGGTTGTTTTTCAAACTGGAGGCCTGTGACCAGCGGTGTGCCTCAGGGATCAGTGCTGGGTCCACTGTTATTTGTCATTTATATTAATGACTTGGATGAGAATTTAGGAGGCATGGTTAGTAAGTTTGCAGATGACACCAAGATTGGTGGCAGAGTGAACAGTGAAGAAAGTTATCTGGGATTATGGGCTGATGAACGGCAGATGGAGTTTAATTTAGACAAATGCGAGGTGATGCATTTTGGTCGATTGAACCAGGGTGGGACTTACTCAGTTAATGGTAGGACGTTGGGGAGAGTTACAGAACAAAGAGATCTGGGGGTACATGTTCATAGCTCCTTGAAAGTGGAGTCACAGGTGGACAGAGTGGTGGAGAAGGCATTCGGCATGCTTGGTTTCATTGGTCACAACATTGAATACAGGAGTTGGGACGTCTTGTTGAAGTTGTACAAGACATTGGTAAGGCCACACTTGGAATACTGTGTACAGTTCTGGTCACCCTATTATAGAAAGGATATTATTAAACTAGAAAGAGTGCAGAAAAGATTTACTAGGATGCTACCGGGACTTGATGGATTGAGTTATAAGGACAGGCTGGATAGACTGGGACTTTTTTCTCTGGAGTGTAGGAGGCTGAGGGGGGATCTTATAGAGGTCTATAAAATAATGAGGGGCATCGATCAGCTAGATAGTCAATATCCTTTCCCAAAGGTAGGGGAGTCTAAAACGAGAGGGCATTTGTTTAAGGTGAGAGGGGAGAGATACAAAAGTGTCCAGAGGGGCACTTTTTTCACACAGAGCATATTGAGTGCCGAGAACAAGCTGCCAGAGGTAGTAGTAGAGGCGGGTACAATTCTGTCTTTTAAAAAAATGTTTAGACAGTTAACATAGGTATGATGGGTATAGAGGGATATGGGCCAAACGCGGGCAATTGAAACTAGCTTCGGGGTTTAAAAAAAAGGGGTGGCATGGACAAGTTGGGCCGAAGGGCCTGTTTCCATGCTATAAACGTCTACGACTCTATGACTCTACTGATGACCATGAAACCATTGTCGTAAAAACCCATCTGGGTCACTAATGCCCTTCAGGGAAGGAAATCTGCCGTCCTTACCTGGTCTGGTCCACATGTGACTCCAGAGCCACAGAAATGTGGTTGATTCTCAACTGCCCTCCAAGGGCAACTAGGGATGGGCAATAAATGCTGGCCCAGCCAGTGACGCCCATGTCCCACGAATGAATTAAAAAAATGAATCCTGGCCTCTAGGTTTAAGTTTAAAGTTTATTTATTAGTGTCACAAATAGGTTTTCATTAACACTGCAGTGAAGTTACTGTGAAAATCCCCTAGTCGCCACACTCCGGCGTCTGTTCAGTTACACTAAGGGACAATTTAACATGGCCAATGCACCTTACTCGCACATCTTTGGACATTAAGGGTCAATTTAGCATGGCCAATCACCTAACCTACACATCTTTGGACTGTGAGAGGAAACCAGAGCACCCGGAGGAAACACACGCAGACACGGGGAGAATGTGTAAACTCCACACAGACAGTGGCCCAAGCCGGGAATCGAACCCGGGTCCCTGGCGCTGTGAGGCAGCAGTGTTAACCAGGCAAGACCTTAATGAACCATTTGTCTTTTTTTACACCACAACCCGGCAACTTCCACTGCTACCGGATAGAACATCCCACCCTGGCACTGGGGAGGGTTTCAGGTCAGGCCATGCGGCGAGGGGGAAAAAACCCATGCAGTTCAGAGCAGGTGGCGTCAAGTGTGGCATCAGCAAGGGGGGTCTGGAGGGAATGTCAGACAGGAGGAAGTTTAACATGAAGAACTTGGAGATTAAGGGAGGACTGGGATAGAAATTCCGCCCCGACAGGAATAGATTCCTACCTCAAGTTTACTTGCTGTGCTGGTAGGAGTAGGTTGCATGTTCAGAGGATGTTTCCATAGCAACCTGCTGCTGCTGGCCACTGGGTTCCTGGAATGGGAGAACATGAAGCTATCACACTTAGTATTTACAGTAACAAAAAACTTGACAAAGGGGCCATGAAGATTTTGAGAAATCTGATGAATGATTGGAGTTAGAAAGGCCACGTTTGTTCCCTTCCTCCTTCCTTCCCTCCTCCTCTCCTTCCTTCCCTCCCCCTCTTCCTTCCTCCCCCACTTCCTCCCTCCCTCCCCCTCTCCCTCCCTCCCACCCTCTCTCCCTCCCTCCCTCCCACCCTCTCTCCCTCCCTCCCACCCCCCCTCCCCCTCTCCCTCCCTCCCTCCCTCCCCCTCTCCCCCCCCTCCCTCCCCCCTCCCTCCCTCCCACCCACCCTCTCTCCCTCCCTCCCCCTCTCCCTCCCTCTCTCCCTCCCCCTCTCCCTCCCTCCCCCTCCCTTCCTCCCTCTCTCCCTCCCTTCCTCCCCCTCTTTTCCTCCCTCTCTCCCTCCCTCCCCCCTTTCCCTCCCTCCCCCTCTCCCTCCCTCCCACTCACAGCATTCTTATACCAGGACACAGCAAGTTCCCATCTCCAAATTTAAACAGGTATAAAACTCCATTTCCAGCTCCTGCTTCCTCCACCGCTCAGTGCCAACAGCGCCGGGCACAGCAAGGTACGAGCAGCATGACAGGACCAGGACATGGGCCTTTGGTTTAAACGTCTGGGCAGCTCTTATCCTAGCTCTTGGCAAGCTTGGCATGTGCCAGGAACCACTCGATCACTGAGGAGGCTCTCCCATGATGCAAAGGGGCAGGGCACCCTCCCCCACTCGGGGCGCAAGGTCATGTGCCACCTCAAGTGATGCGATGAAGGTCCACCGGCTGTACGAAACCGGTTTTGCCAGCCCCCCAAGACAGAGGTTGTCCATAATTCACTACAAACCTGCCATACTCACCCAGAGAGGTCAAGAGGATGGGTAGTCCAAGAATGTTTTGAGGTTGAAGTTGGGCCATTGAGAGGGAGATACTTCTCTGTCTTTGAACCACACTCGGGTTACTCTGAGGCAGCCTCGTGGCACAGTGGGGTAGTGTGCCTGCCCCTGAGCTAGAAATTCCAGGTTCAAATCCCACTCCAGGATTTGATGGCCAAGAAAGTTGCATCCGTAGCAAGGCCAAATAATTGGAGTTGGAAATCCTGCCAAGGGAAGGTGACCTGGGTTCGAATCCCACCATGGCAGATGGTGAAATTGGAATTTAATAAAAATCTGGAACGAAAAGTCAAACGGTGACCGCAAAACCATTGCCAATTGTCTGAAAAACCCCATCTGGTTCACGAATGCCCTTTAAGGAAGGAAATCTGCTGTCCTTACCCGGTCTGGCCTACACGTGACTCCAGAGCCACAGCAATGTGGGTGACTCTGAAATGATCGAGCGAGCCACTCGGCTCATGGGCAAGTAGGGTTGGGCAACAAATGCTGGCCAAGGGTCTTTGAAAGAGATGTGGATAAATATAGAATCCCTACAGTGCAGAAGGAGGCCATTCGGCCCATCGAGTCTGCACCGACCACAATTCCACCCAGACCCTATCCCCGTAACCCCACACATTTACCCTAGCTAGTCCCCCTGACACTAAGGGGCAATTTAGCACGGCCAATCCACCTGACCCGCACATCTTTAGACTGTGGGAGGAAACCGGAGCACCCGGAGGAAACCCACGCAGACACGGGGAGAACGTGCCAACTCCACACAGACAGTGACCAAAGGACGGGATTCGAACCCGGGTCCCTGGCGCTGTGAGGCGGCAGTGCTAACCACTGGGCCACTGCGCATGGCCAATATGTGAAGAAAGGGAAGGTCATTGAGGCTTGGTAGAGCTAGCGTAGGGGGGGCGGGGGGAGGGTGGTCTGGATTGCCCCCGCAAAGAGATAGCCCAGATATGCTGTGACCAATGGCCTCCTGTAGTCTACACCAGCAGTGAGCGTCAAGTATGAAGGGACTTACCTCGACAGACACATTGGAGGGAGGCATTGGGTTGTACTGGGGAATGTATGTCCCTTGTATTGCTGTGGTGGCAGGCATGTACTGGGGGAACAGATGCAGAAACAAAATGATTATTAGTAACGCACGACAGACAAGCTCCCCAGATACACTGCAAATATCTATCGGACCCCCACCAGGGGCACGAGGTGCCAAAGACAAACGAAAATGTTACATTCATCGCAATCCCAGTTCACCCAAACACAGGATAGCAGCACTGACAGAAACAAGAATAGTCAAAAGAAAGATGGCACCGTATCAAATAGCCCAGAAACATTTGTGAAAAAGCACCATAAACAAATTACTTTGCTATATTGGTATAGGTGGGGATGGCACGGTGGCACAGTGGTTAGCACTGTTGCCTCACAGCGCCAGGGACCCGGGTTCGATTCCCAGCCTTGGGTCACTGTCTGTGTGGAGTTTGTACATTCTCCCCGTGTCTGCGTGGGTTTCCTCCAGGTGCTCCGGTTTCCTCCCACAGTCTGAAAGACGTGCTGGTTAGGGTGCATTGTCTATGCTAAATTCTCCCTCAGTGTACCCGAACAGGAGTGTGGCGACTGGGGGATTTTCACAGTAACTTCATTGCAGTGTTAATGTCAGCCTTTCTTGTAACTAATAAATAAACATTAACTTTGGGGAAAGGGTTCAGATATTTATAGAGTCGTTTTAAAGTTTAGTTTATTTATTAGTGTCACAAGTAGGCTTACATTAACACTGCAATGAAGTTACTGTGAAAATCCCCTAGTCGCCACACTCCTGTTCGGGTACACTGAGGGAGAATTTAGCACGGCCCAATGCACCCTAACCAGCACGTCTTTCGGACTGTGGGAGGAAACCCGGAGCACCCGGAGGAAACCCACGCAGACACGGGGAGAATGTGCAAACTCCACACAGACAGTGATCTGAGGCCGGAATTGAACCCGGGTCCCTGGCGCTGTGAGGCAGCACTGCTACCACTGTGCTGCCGTTCTGCACTGTGTCGACCTTATAGAGGTTGACAGCACAGAAAAGGCCCATCGCGTCTGTGCCAGTCATAAACAAAGCACCTCAGATCAGCAATTGAGCCTCTCCGTTAGATTTTGGTTGCCTGGGCGGCCATGTTCTAAATTGATTTATTATATGAAAATAGAAAAAATATTGGCTTACTGCCAATGGAGTGAAGTAGGGTTGGGGTGGTGTAAATAGTTAATTTAGGACAGAGCCACCCCAGGGGAGGTTCCCTGGGGGTCACAATGTAACAGCTGAGGGACAATTCACCTGCTGTTTCTAATGCCCCCCTCACATTGACTGCTCTGGGTTCGACACAGCTGCCTGGACGTGGCTCACACTTGCACATGCTCCTCATTTACAATTCAGTATTGTCACCAGGCGAGCACGTGCTGGTGTTGGCAACAACAACTTGTATCTATATGGTGCCTTTAGCCGAACAATCCCACCACAAGAAGCGTGATCAATGTGACACCAGGTGAGGAGATATTAGGACAACGTTAACCAAGAGGTCGGTTTGAAGAAGCATCTTAAAGCATGCCACCCACCCCTGCAACGCCCGCTGGTTCAACTCCGTAAGCGTACAATTGAGCCCGGTAGTCAGGACGAAGAAGATCCCAGTTCGACACCTGTTCTCTATTGCTTCTTTCCATCATGGTGGCTGCTACAATGGGAGCTATGAGGAGGCAATGGCCTCGTGGTATTGTCACTGGACTAGTAATCCAGGTGAATGCCCTGGGGACCCGGGTTCGAATCCCACCCACGGCAGATGGTGAAATTTGAATTCAATAAAAATAAATTAATAATGAAACCATTGCGATAACCCACCAATGTCCCTTTAGGGAAGGAAATCTGCCGTCCTTACCCGGTCTGGCCTACATGCAACTCCAGAGCCACAGCAATGTGGTTGACTCTCAACTGCCCTCTGAAATGGCCGAGTGAGACACTCAGTTCAAGGGCAACTAGGGATGGGCAGCAAATGCTGGCGATGCCCACATCCCATGAATGAACAAAGAGAAAATTGGGTCTGAGTGTCAGGGAGAGGTAATAGTTGGTCGGACCTCCCACTTTGGATCAAAAATCCAGCTGCCCAATTTGGTGACCCAAAAGCCATGGCTTTTCCCACGATCATGGTGATTTCCACACCAAGGGACAGGTCCAATTGTAGCAGCCAGGTTTGAGCGCAGCCGATATAGGTCAGGCCTCGAACCGAGTCAGTGGCGCGAAATGGCGCCGCCTTGATTTACAGTGAAGAAGAAAGGGCTTTGAAGTTAGTTATGTACTCACTTACTTTTCCCCATGATCCCAGAGTACTCCCAGTGTAGGCAGCACTTACCGTTCCTGTGCTGCCAAGGGACAGGTGGCTAAGCTGCTGGGTTAATGGTCCCATCATCGATGTGGGCTGGATGGACATGGTGTGGTCTATCGTGGGTGTTATTACTGTTCCCTGCAAAGGACAAACATCACAAACCGTTCTGAGCTTTCCATTTGTCCAATCTCCCAAAGGCAGCGACTCATATGGGGGGTGAGGGGTGAGGGGGGGTATAGGTGACAGCGTGGTTTGCTGAAGCGAACAGTGCCAGGCTGTGCTACAAGGGTCATCAGGGATAGGAGGGGGGGGGAGGAAATTTCAGGCTGAGCTTATTGTTGCTGAAAAGAGACATGTTGTCGAAGCTTTTCATCTTGCACTCATCAGGACAAACAAAAATTCAAAATTTCACAGGATCGCCACAATTTCTACTACAGGGGAGAAGGGTGCTGATTGGTTGATGAGTTGAATGGGAGAAAGCAACAGGGGAGCTACAGGCTCCCCAAGTTTCCAGGTAATCCAAAAAATGTTGAAGCCTTGCGCCTTTTTTCCAATTATCCAGCAGCTTGGGGAGCCAATAGTTCCCACTGGTTTCTCCATGGCATCGCCTGAGCCAATCAAAGTCAACTCGTCAACCAATCAGCACCTTTTTCTCCTGCGGTATCCTGCGGTGTGAGCCTCTGAAATTTGGCATTCTTGAGTTTGTCCTGATGTGCGGAAGATGTGAAGCTTTAGCGATGTGTGTCTCTTTTCAACAATATTCGGGGGTCTGGGGCTTTCCAGTGCGCTGGGGCGGGTAGCCTTGGCCAGTGGGTTCACCGGCTCGCAATGCAAACGGCCGCTGAGTCCCGATCCCGGCCAAGGTTTGTTTAATAAAACGGAAAAGCGAAAAGGAAGCTTACCATAGGTTGCATAAGGTACGACTGATGGTGCATCCAGGATGGGCTGTGGACCTGTGGGTGACCAGAAACGAGTATATTCAACGATGAATGACTTGCAATTATGAAGCATCTTAAACATAAGAGTAATCACCCAGCAAACTTTGACACCAAATCACATAAGGAGACATTAGGACAATGACCAAGGGTCAAGGGTCAGTCTCAAGGATGTGGAAAACAGGAGAGAGACAGGGTCGAGAGGGAATTCCAGAGCTTAAGTTAAAGTTTATTTATTAGTGTCACAAGTAGGCTGACATTATCGCTGCAATGAAGTTACTGTGAAAATCCCCTAGTCGCCACACTCCTGTTCGGGTACACTGAGGGAGAATTTAGCATGGCCAATCCACCTAACCAGCACATCTTTAGACACTAAGGGACAATTTACCATGGCCATTCCCCCAAACCTGCACATCTTTGGACACTAAGGGGCAATTTAGCATGGCCATTCCACCTAACCCACACATCTTTGGACACTAAGGGGCAATTTCGCATGGCCAATCCCCCTAACCTACACATCTTTGGACACTAAAGGGCAATTTAGCATGGCCAATCCCCCTAACCTACACATCTTTGGACACTAAGGGGCAATTTAGCATGGCCATTCCACCTAACCCACACATCTTTGGACACTAAGGGGCAATTTCGCATGGCCAATCCCCCTAACCTACACATCTTTGGACACTAAGGGGACAATTTAGCATGGCCAATCCACCTAACCTGCACATCTTTGGACACTAAGGGACAGTTTAGCATGGTCAATCCACCTAACCTACACATCTTTGGACACTAAGGGGCAATTTAGCATGGTCAATCCACCGAACCTACACATCTTTGGACACTAAGGGGCAATTTCGCATGGCCAATCCCTCTAACCTACACATCTTTGGACACTAAGGGACAGTTTAACCTGGCCAATCCACCTAACCCGCACATCTTTGGACTGTGGGAGGAAACCCGAGCACCCGGAGGAAACCCACGCAGACACGGGGAGAATGTGCAAACTCCACACAGACAGTGACCCAAGCCGAGAATCGAACCCGGGTCCCCGGCGCTGTGGGGCAGCAGTGCTCACCACTGTGCCTCCCTGAGGGGCCCAGGCACGGCTGCCAATGACAGAGCGATTGAAATCGGGGATGCTCAAGGGAATCAGAATTGGAGAATATCTGCTAAACGTGTTCCAACGCAGAGCAAGAACAGGAAGCGAATCATTGATTTTAGTACAATTTGAGAGGTGAACATAACTCAGGTTGAGGTATAATATTTGGAACTCATCACTTACCCACCTGAGCTCCGATATCAAGTCAGGTCATGGGAATTTTCCGGAAAAGGGGCAAACACATTTCCCCCCACCCCATCTTTCAGAGATTAAGCCCTGCCTATTCCAGAGACCCTTCACTCTGCCCGCTGGCACGGGACAGTGGGTTAATGGAAGTTTGGCCTAAAGCTTTACCCCGCCCGCCCTTCGTACTCGTGGTAAATATCCATGGGATATTAAGGGCCATGGCTGTCACTGGAGGGCAAAGTTCAGGGACGCAAATGGAACATGAGATTGGTGGATGGGCCCATCTCGTCCAAGGAGACAGCAATGGGGTGGCACGGTGGCACAGTGGTTAGCACTGCTGCCTCACAGCGCCAGGGACCCGGGTTCAATTCCCGGCTCGGGTCACTGTCTGTGTGGAATTTGCACATTCTCCCCGTGTCTGCGTGGGTTTCTTCCGGGTGCTCTGGTTTCCTCCCACACTCCAAAGATGTGCGGGTTAGGTTGATTGGCCATGCTAAATTGCCCCTTAGTGTCCTAAGATGTGAAGCTTAGGTGGATTGGCCACGCTAAATTGCCCCTTAGTGTCCAAAGATGTGGAGGTTAGGTGGATTGGCCATGCTAAATTGTCCCTTAGTGTCCAAAGATGTGCAGGTTAGGAGGATTGGCCATGCTAAATTGTCCCTTAGTGTCCAAAGATGTGCAGGTTAGGTGGATTGGCCGTGCTAAATTGTCCCTTAGTGTCCAAAGATGTGCAGGTTAGGAGGATTGGCCATGCTAAATTGTCCCTTAGTGTCCAAAGATGTGCAGGTTAGGTGGATTGGCCATGCTAAATTGTCCCTTAGTGTCCAAAGATGTGCAGGTTAGGTGGATTGGCCATGCTAAATTGCCCCTTAGTATCCAAAGATGTGCAGGTTAGGAGGATTGGCCATGCTAAATTGTCCCTTAGTGTCCAAAGATGTGCAGGTTAGGTGGATTGGCCATGCTAAATTGCCCCTTAGTGTCCAAAGATGTGCAGGTTAGGAGGATTGGCCATGCTAAATTGAGCCCAGTGTCAGGGGATTAGCAGGTTAAATATGTGGGGTGACAGGGATAGGGCCTTGTGTGGGAATGTGTGGTCAGGGCAGACTTGATGGATCGAATGGCCTCCTTCTGCACTGTGGTGATTGTATGCATGAGACTGGATTTCTATTCCAAGCCATTGGCATCAAGGGTTTGAAAAAACAATGACACCTCAATGAAACAAAGGGTGGGATTTTCCGCCCGCGCTCACCCCAAGGCCGGAGATTCCCGCCTGAGGTCAACGGACGTTTGTGTGGTCTGACCCCGCCCGCTGTGATTCCTGTGGCAGGCGGAATGGGAAAATTCCATGCAAAATCTCTAACCTACCCCCTTCTGCACATCACAATAACTCTGCGATGAGTACTTGGAGACATTGAAGAGATGCGGTACGTAACTGTGAGGGCAAAATGTTTACCCTCAACGCTCTGCTTTCATATACTGCAGTACGATATGCACATGTTGGCCAGAATGTTATGCCCCCCTAAGGGTGGGCTGGCAGGCCGGTGAAGAGGGGTGGCGGTTGTAAAATAGGGCAGCAGCATTGTATCCGTCACCGAGTTGCCCCCTGTCCACCCCCTGGGTATTTCACCCAAGGCATCAATTGAACCAACCTTGAGTGACTGGGATTCTTTTTCCCACAATGGGGATGGCCTGTGCGCGAGAAACAATACTTTTCACTGTATGCTAATACGTTTGACAATAATAAATCAAATCAAAAAAACACTCACCTGATATGAGGACACAGGGGAGGTGATGTATGGTGAGATAGAAGTCTGTGCGATCATCCTGTTTGGAGCAATACTGTAGGGACTGGAATAAAATCTGGAGCAAAAGAGAACACAGAGAGGCTTTAGTCATTGTTAACCACATCTTTATCTTGATAGAATTATAGAATCTCGACAGTGCAGAAGGAGGCCATTTGGCCCATCGAGTCTGCACCGACAACAATCCCACCCAGGCCCTATCCCCGTAACCCCACACATTCACCCTGCTAATTTCCCTGACACGAAGGGACAATTTAGCACGGCTAATCCACCGAACCTGCACATCTTTGGACACAAAGGGACAATTGAGCATGGCCAATCCACCTAACCTGCACATCTTTGGACACTAAGGGGCAATTTAGCATGGCCAATCCACCTAACCCGCACATCTTTGGACACTAAGGGACAATTTAGCACGGCCAATCCACCCAACCTGCACATCTTTGGACACAAAGGGACAATTTAGCATGGCCAATCCACCTAACCTGCACATCTTTGGACACTAAGGGGCAATTTAGCATGGCCAATCCACCTAACCTGCACATCTTTGGACACTAAGGGGCAATTTAGCATGGCCAATCCACCTAACCTTCACATCTTTGGACACTAAGGGGCAATTTAGCATGGCCAATCCACCTAACCTGCACATCTTTGGAGTGCGGGAGGAAACCGGAGCACCCGGAGGAAACCCACGCAGACACGGGGAGAACATGCAAATTCCACACAAACAGTGACCCAAGCTGGGAATTGAACCCGGGCCCCTGGTGCTGTGAGGCAGCAGCGCTAACCGCTGTGCCACCGTTCCCCCACGCTTCCATGTTTCTCCCCATTTCCACCCTAATTCTGCATGGTTACAAGTATGGGAACATCTGGCCCACACAAGTTACGTGAATCCCACAGATACCCTCTCTTGTTTAATCCGTGTTTGATTGGTCCTGGAAGGGATAAAGTGTCAAAAGTATTGCTACCTCACAGCGCCAGGGGCCCGGGTTCGATTCCCGGCTTGGGTCACTGTGCGGAGTCTGCACGGTCTCCCCGTGTCTGCGTGGGTTTCCTCCGGGTGCTCCGGTTTCCTCCCACAGTCCGATAGACATGCTGGTTAGGGTGCATTGGCCATGCTAAATTCTCCCTCAGTGTACCCAAACAGGAGTGTGGCGACTCGGGGATTTTCACAGTAACTTCCTTGCAGTGTTACTTTAAGTTTACTTGTGACAATGATAAATAAATAAGAAGTAGGCTTACATTAACGCTGCAATGAAGTTACGGTGAAAATCTCCTAG
Source organism: Mustelus asterias (assembly GCF_964213995.1). Taxonomy (NCBI): domain Eukaryota; kingdom Metazoa; phylum Chordata; class Chondrichthyes; order Carcharhiniformes; family Triakidae; genus Mustelus; species Mustelus asterias. Next base: position 61,788 of record NW_027591673.1, read on the forward strand.
TCGCCACACTTCTGTTCGGGTACTTTGAGGGAGAATTTAGCACGGCCAACGCAGATAACCAGCACGTCTTTGGACTGTGGGAAGAAACCGGAGCACCCAGAGGAAGCCCACGCAGACACGGGGAGAAGGTGCAGACTCCACACAGACAGTGACCCAAGCCGGGAATTGAACCCGGGTCCCTGGTGCTGTGAGGCAACCACTGTGCTACCATAAAGGCCTCCTTTCCAAAGATGGCGCCCCCAGGAAAGTGCTGGAAATCCTGTGGTCTCGCCCGCCCCCCACCGAGACCCATGGAACATTTGTTCCTCACCTCCGCCACCTGGGGGGACCGGGCACTCCATGGGAGCAAAGGTCACAACAGGGCAGCCTTCGCTGTCTCAGCCATCGCGAGAGTGGCGACTTTGGCGTGGCACTTGGAGGGCAAGCTGGTTGTCATGGCGCTGAACCGCGACCAGCAGTCCGCACCGTCAGGAGAAGATATGGCAGCAGAACACCGAGGATCACCTCAGAAGCCGTGAGTTTCCTGGTGGCTTTAACAAACCATGACCTGTAGTCTCTTAGCCAGGGGAGGAGGTGGCGGCAAGACTTAGACACTTAAGGAGGTGGGAGAACTGCAAAACAACATCGCGAGAAGGGATCCCGGCAAGTCTAAAACTACTTACTCATTTTGCAAAGCGGTCGTTGGGTCATATGTCAGTGTCATTGTGCCCTGAGGGGATAAACGTATGAAGGTATTTACTTAAACAGTTCTCTCACTGGTAACAAACAACCACAACTGGAATCGGAAGAGGCCATTTGGTCCATCTGCCCCTTCCACAGACTATATTGCAGTCCAACCCATCACAGATTCTACCCCATAAAGGCAAATTACTGCGGACGCTGGAATCTGAAGCCAAAAGAGAAAATGCTGGAAAATCTCAGCAGGTCTGGCAGCATCTGTAAGGAGAGAAAAGAGCTGACGTTTCGAGTCCAGGTGACCCTTTGTCAAAGCTAAAAGGCAGAGAAAGTGGGAGATATTTATACTGTAGGGGGAGGGAATGAAAGATGAGTCATAGCCACAAAAACAAGGGGAAAGGCTGCTAATGGCAGCCCATAGAGAGAATAGAAGGTGTGAATGGCCAAACAGCAGAGAAGCTGAAATCAGAGGGTAAACTGTGAGAGATGAAGATGTGGGGGGAGCGCGGGGGGGGGAGATGGGACAGAGGTACAATGTAGAAAAGGGGAAGCGGACGGGAGAAAAGGTAAAGGAAGGGGGATGAAGTAGGGGGAAAGAGTAGGAGGGAAAGAAAAATGAAGAAAGACAGATTTTACCCCATCAACCTAATCGCCCCCTGCATCATCTATCCAACACGGACTCCAGGCTGCCATTTGATTTCTGGGGAAAAATTGGGCACAAATTGCCCTTAATCCCTAAAAGTAATGAGGCAAAAACCCCTGAATACTTATACCCCCATCGCCAGTATTCAACCCTAAGCGACTAACACCCTCAAGGTCCCGGATTGGCCCTTTCTTTGCCTGTAATGGTTTCCAAACACCGCACGTCTTTCAGAAGGATTGAATATAACTGTAGGGTCTATTCATTCCCCAGAATAGACGTAGACGGCACTGATACAAAGTTGAACTTCTTTTATTGAGCAGAATTTAAAATTAAGACATTACAGAAGCGAAAAAACTAACTTGCTGAGAGACAGAGAGAGAGAGAGAGATTGAGAGACCAGCAAAAGCTAGTCCTAGCATAGAAATCATAGAATTGAAATCATAGAAACCCTACAGTACAGAAAGAGGCCATTTGGCCCATCAAATCTGCACCGACCACAATCCCACCCAGGCCCTACCCCCATATCCCTACATATTTTACCCACTAATCCCTCTAACCTACGCATCTCAGGACACAAAGGGGCAATTTTAGCATGGCCAATGCACCCTAACCCGCACATCTTTGGACTGTGGGAGGAAACCGGAGCACCCGGAGGAAACCCACGCAGACACGAGGAGAATGTGCAAATTCCACACAGACAGTAGACTCGATCCAAACCTTACACTGCCCACATATAGTTGTACAGAGCATTCTCACTTTTCGGTTATCTGTGTCATGAAACTACTTGGTGCAAGCAGTGTCCCGAACTTTCATAAACAATTTGCAGCTGTGGCTATGAAGGTGTTTCTTTTCGCTTATGAGAAAGCCTCACTTGCGTTGTACTTTCAAAGAATGCAGTCAATTTCTAAGCTAATCCCAGCATGCCTGCTGAGTTTTAAAATGTGGCCAAGTTAGCTTTCAAGCTTCGCAGAGTTAGTTACATAGGCAGAAATATCTTAAAATGAAGTCTTTTGCATTACATGAATCAAACCATATAAAAGATCCCACAATAACTCCGGCACCACGGATTGCGAACAAAATGTTTGCCTGCATGTTGTCCACCATGATTATTTTGCTAGCTAACACATCTGGACAATGTGGCATGGATTATATGGGATACACAATGCAGAAATAGGCCAATTGGCCTATCCAGTCTGTTTCTGTTCCCCTTGAGCCTCCTCCCATCTAAATCTCTCTCTATTCCCCTCTCCCTCATCCAGCTTCCTCTTAAGCCCATCTGTGCTATTCCATCCCTCCACTCCGTGTGGGAGTGAGTTCCACATTCTCACCACACTCTGGGTGAAGACGTTTCTCCTGAATTCCCGATTGGATTTCTGGGTGACTATTTTATACTGACGGTCTCGAGTGACGCTCTTCCCCACAGGAGGAAATATTCTCTGTGTATCCACCACATCAAATCCTTTCAGAGTTAAAAAGACCTCCATGAGGTCTTCTATCTTCAAGAGACCCAACTTGTCAACCCTTTCCTGATATACAAACCCACACATTTCTGCTTCCACCCTTCTCAATCTTCTCCCCACCCTCTCTATATCCTTTTATAATACAGTGACCAGAACTGCACACAGCGCTCTAAGCGTGGCCTAACTAAGGTTCATTCAGGCTTATCATAGAATCCTTGCAGTGTAGAAGAGGCCATCCGGTCCATCAGAGGCTGCACCGACTCTTGGATAGAGTATCTCAGAGGCTCTCCGCCCTATCCCTGTAGTCCCGCACATTTCCCATGGCCAATCCACCTAACCCGCACATCTTTGGACACTAAGGGGCAATTTAGCATGGCCCTTAGGGACGGGGTGCAGGGGTTGGAGGTGGTTACAGAGATAGGGAGGCGCGCAGGGGCTGGAGGAGGTTACAGAGATAGGGAGGGGGTGCAGGGGCTGGAGGAGGTTACAGAGATAGGGAGGGGTGTAGGGGCTGGAGGAGGTTACAGAGATAGGGAGGGGTGTAGGGGCTGGAGGAGGTTACAGAGATAGGAAGGGGTGTAGGGCCTGGAGGGGGGTTACAGAGATAGGGAGTGGTGTAGGGGCTGGAGGAGGTTACAGAGATAGGAAGGGGTGTAGGGCCTGGAGGAGGTTACAGAGATAGGGAGGGGTGTAGGGGCTGGAGAGGGTTACAGAGATAGGGAGGGGTGTAGGGGCTGGAGGGGGGTTACAGAGATAGGGAGGGGTGTAGGGACTGGAGGAGGTTACAGAGATAGGGTTGAGGTGGCTGGAGGAGGTTACAGAGATAGGGAGGGTTGTAGGGCCTGGAGGAGGTTACAGAGATAGGGAGGGTTGTAGGGGATGGAGGAGGTTACAGAGATAGGGAGGGAGTGTAGGGGCTGGAGGAGATTACAGAGATAGGGAGGGGTGTAGGGGCTGGAGGAGGTTACAGAGATAGGGAGGGGTGTAGGGCCTGGAGGAGGTTACAGAGATAGGGAGGGTTGTAGGTGCTGGAGGAGGTGACAGAGATAAGAGAGGGGCTGTAGGGGCTGGAGGAGATTACAGAGATAGGGAAGGGGTGTAGGGACTGGAGGAGGTTACAGAGATAGGGAGGGGGGTAGGGACTGGAGGAGGTTACAGAGATAGGGAAGGGGTGTAGGGACTGGAGAGGGTTACAGAGATAGGGAGGGGTGTAGGGGCTGGAGGAGGTTACAGAGATAGGAAGGGGTGTAGGGCCTGGAGGAGGTTACAGAGATAGGGAGGGGGGTACGGACTGGAGGAGGTTACAGAGATAGGGAAGGGGTGTAGGGACTGGAGAGGGTTACAGAGATAGGGAGTGGTGTAGGGGCTGGAGGAGGTTACAGAGATAGGAAGGGGTGTAGGGCCTGGAGGAGGTTACAGAGATAGGGAGGGGTGTAGGGGCTGGAGAGGGTTACAGAGATAGGGAGGGGTGTAGGGGCTGGAGGGGGGTTACAGAGATAGGGAGGGGTGTAGGGACTGGAGGAGGTTACAGAGATAGGGTTGAGGTGGCTGGAGGAGGTTACAGAGATAGGGAGGGTTGTAGGGCCTGGAGGAGGTTACAGAGATAGGGAGGGTTGTAGGGGATGGAGGAGGTTACAGAGATAGGGAGGGAGTGTAGGGGCTGGAGGAGATTACAGAGATAGGGAGGGGTGTAGGGGCTGGAGGAGGTTACAGAGATAGGGAGGGGTGTAGGGCCTGGAGGAGGTTACAGAGATAGGGAGGGTTGTAGGTGCTGGAGGAGGTGACAGAGATAAGAGAGGGGCTGTAGGGGCTGGAGGAGATTACAGAGATAGGGAGGGATGTGGGGATTGGAGGAGATGAAAGAAATAGGCAGGGGCGAGGGATTTGAAAATCGGATGAATATGCTTTTGTCAAAAGGGGAGGCGATGGCCGAGTGGTATTCTCTCCAGACTATTAATCCAGAAATTAGCTAATGTTCTGGGGTCCCGGGTTCGAATCCCGCCACGGCAGATGGTGGAATTTGAATTCAATAAAAAATATCTGGGATGACCATGAAACCATTGTCGGAAAAACCCATCTGGTTCACTAATGTTCCCTTTAGGGAAGGAAATCTGCTGTCCTTACCCGGTCTGGCCTACATGTGACTCCAGAGCCACAGCAATGTGGTTGACTCTCAACTGGGGGAGAGTCAATTGGGGGAGAGGTAATTATGATGCAATCAGGCGGGAATTAGGAAGCATAGGATGGGAACAGAAACTGTCAGGCAAAGGCACTAATGATAAGTGGAACTTTTTCAAGGAACAAATACTGCGTGTCCTTGATAGGTATGTCCCTGCCAGGCAGAGAGGAAATGGCCGAGTGAGGGAACCATGGTTCACAAAAGAGGTGGAATGTCTTGTCAAGAGGAAGAAGGAAGCGTATGTTAGGTTGAGAAAACAAGGTTCAGTTGGCTCGATGGAGGGTTACAAGTTAGCAAGAAATGAGCTGAAAAAGGGGCTTAGGAGAGCTAGGAGGGGGCATGAGAAGTCCTTGGCGGGTCGGATCAAGGAAAACCCCAAGGCTTTTTACTCTTATGTGAGAAATAAAAGAATGACCAGGGTTAGGCTGGGGCCGGTCAAGGACGGCAGTGGGAACTTGTGTATGGAGTCAGTAGAGATAGGCGAGGTGATGAATGAATACTTTTCTTCGGTGTTCACCAAGGAGAGGGGCCATGTTTTTGAGGAAGAGAAGGTGTTACAGGCTAATAGGCTGGAGGAAGTAGATGTTCGGAGGGAAGATGTACTAGCAATTTTGAATAAACTGAAAGTTGATAAGTCCCCTGGGCCTGATGAAATATATCCTAGGATTCTTTGGGAGGCAAGGGATGAGATAGCAGAGCCTTTGGCTTTGATCTTTGGGTCCTCACTGTCCACGGGAATGGTGCCAGAGGACTGGAGAGTGGCGAATGTGGTTCCTCTGTTTAAGAAAGGGAATAGAAATGACCCTGGTAATTATAGGCCGGTTAGTCTTACTTCGGTGGTCGGTAAGTTGATGGAAAAGGTCCTTAGGGATAGGATTTACGACCATTTAGAAAGATGCAGCTGAATCCGGGATAGTCAGCACGGATTTGTGAAGGGCAAGTCTTGCCTCACATATTTGATAGAATTTTTTGAGGAGGTAACTAAGTGTGTAGATGAAGGTAGTGCAGTTGATGTCATATACATGGATTTTAGTAAGGCGTTTGATAAAGTCCCCCACGGTCAGCTTATGAAGAAAGTAAGGATGTGTGGGATAGAGGGAAGTTTGGCCGATTGGATAGGTAACTGGCTATCTAACAGAAGACAGAGGGTGGTGGTGGATGGAAAATTTTCGGACTGGAAACCGGTTACCAGCGGAGTGCCACAGGGATCAGTGCTTGGGCCTCTGCTACTGGTAATTTTTATAAATGACTTGGAGGAGGGGGCTGAAGGGTGGATCAGTAAATTTGCTGATGACACCAAGATTGGTGGAGTAGTGGATGAGGTGGAGGGCTGTTGTAGGCTGCAAAGAGATATAGATAGGATGCAGAGCTGGGCTGAAAAATGGCAAATGGAGTTTAACCCTGACAAATGCGAGGTGATTCATTTTGGTAGGACAAATTTAAATGTGGATTACAGGGTCAAAGGTAGGGTTCTGAAGAATGTGGAGGAACAGAGAGATCTTGGGGTTCATATCCATAGATCTCTGAAGGTTGCCACTCAAGTGGATAGAGCCGTGAAGAAGGCCTATAGTGTGTTGGCGTTCATTAACAGGGGGTTTGAGTTTAAGAGCCGTGGGGTTATGCTGCAACTGTACAGGACCTTGGTGAGACCACATTTGGAATATTGTGTGCAGTTCTGGTCACCTCAATACAAGAAGGATGTGGAGACACTGGAAAGAGTGCAAAGGAGATTTACCAGGATGCTGCCTGGTTTGGAGGGTAGGTCTTATGAGGAAAGGTTGAGGGAACTTGGGCTTTTCTCTTTGGAGCGGAGGAGGTTGAGAGGAGACTTGATAGAGGTTTATAAGATGATGAGGGGGATAGATAGAGTGAACGTTCAGAGACTATTTCCTCGGGTGAATGGAGCGGTAACTAGGGGGCATAACTATAGGGTTCATGGTGGGAGATATAGGAAGGATGTCCGAGGTAGGTTTTGTACTCAGAGAGTGGTTGGGGTGTGCAATGGACTGCTTGCAGGGATAGTGGAGTCAGAAACTTTAGGAACATTTAAGAAGCTATTGGATAGGCACATGGAGTACTTCGGGATCATAGGGAGGAAATAGCTTGATCTGGGTTTCAGACAAAGCTCGGCACAAAATCGTGGGCCGAAGGGCCTGTTCTGTGCTGTACTGTTCTATGTTCTATTCTATGTAACTGCCCTCGGGCAAGTAGGGCAAGAGATGGGCAATAAATGCGGGCCAGCCAGCGACACCCATGTCCCACGAATGAATAATAAAAAGAATGGGAGTCAATGGCAGTCAGTGAGTACAGGGGGAACGGAGCTTGCTGTGAATTGGGGGGGGCCGCAGAGTTTGGTTGAGCTTGCGTGCTTCCAGAGGGTGCAGGATGAGAGGCCAGGCCAGGAACAGGGACTGTAGCACAAGAGCAATCCCTGCAAGGTTCGGCCTGGCTGCCTCACCCTGGGGTGGGCCTGTTGGTGCCACCCCATGGCCTCCCGCTGCGAAGCCACGAACGTGCAGAGAGCTGACGTCACAGAGAGTACAAGCAGCTGTCCCTTACCGGCTCCCCATCTCTGGCCCAGGCCCGGCCATTCTGCAGATACTTGTTCTGGTTTTGCCGTTTCTTCTGTCCACCATCTGCAAATTTACACAGCAGCGGTTCCGAGGGAGCTAAAACGGCAACAGAGAGAGAAATAAAACACCAACATGTCAGAGAAGGATGTCACTCAGTCCCGCTCTGAGATCTCTCATTCCGCCCCCACCACCCTCCCCCATCTCATCTACCCTTGGACTCATTAACCCGTGTGGTGCCACTTTGCCCGTCTATATCGGTGCCACCTCACTTGCCCAATCGCGGGTGGAAGCTTCTGCGTGCCGTGTACTCACCCGCAACTCCCGGCTGCATCTTAATGAATTTCCCATTGAAATGGGCAATGATGGCCTCGCATTTCTCCGTCGATTCCATTCTACGGGAAGAACAAAGCGAAGGCGCAGCGTTAAACGGGCTGTCAAGAGGCGCCTCACAGAGGCCTGGGGCCGAGAAACTAACTCCGCTTAAAAAGACTTCGGGCCCAATCTCCACAGAGAGTCCAAGGTTCCCGAAGGGGCCCCAAATCAGATCGAGGCGTCCAATGCCCCCGAGAGATGGAGAAACTTTTATTTCCGATTCCCACCTGACTCGCGTTGGCTTCCGCCGATTGGGAATGGGTGGGGAAAGGCCCTTAGGTGACTTAAGGCCTGAGGCCTTGCCTGTCCACTGCGAAACTGAGCCTGCATCGTGGGCGTGGAAATCCCATCCATATGATTTTACCTCACCTCCTTGCCCCCCCCCCCCTCACCCCTGCCTTAGATCCCTCCTTTTGTGTGTGTGTGGTGAGGTGGGGGGTGCGGGGGGGGGGGATGTAACATTCTGCCCTAAGGATGGACACCATGGCCGGAATTTTACCGCCCCGGGCGCCATGGGAATCGGAGCGGGCGAAAGGTGGACCATGGGAAGGTCTGTTGACCTTGGGCGGTATTTTATGGTTTCGGGACGAGCAAGGCCATAAAATCCCGCCCCCCCCCCCCCCCCCCCCCCCCTCTCCCTATCAGGGTGTCCTGTGTCAAGGGGAAAGGGAGGTTGGGTGATCTTGGTCAACCCTCGACTGGGCATGGGCTCACGGCACAGCCTACACGTTATCTAGGGCAACACTCCCAGTGCACTACTGAGGGAGTGCTGTACTGTCAGAGGTGCTTTCTTTCAGAGGGAAGGTTAGAAGCGAGGCCCAGCCTTTCCTCTCCGGAAAGAACGGCCATTTCATCGAGGAGTCGAGGGATGTGTCTTCTTGGCCAATATCTCTCTCTCAACTAACATCCTGAAACATCTGGTCAAGTATCTCACTGGGGTTCGGGGAAGTTTACGGGTACACAAGTTGGCCGCCATGTTGCCGACATTAAAACAATGACTGTACTTCAAAAAGCGCTTCATCGGATGTCAAGTGCTTTGGGATGTCTTGAGGCCGTGGAGAAATGAAGACCCTTGTTTTTGCCAAGTCATGTCACAGAAACGTGGAAAATAGGAGCAGCAGTAGGCCATTCGGCCCTCCGAGCCTACTCCACCATTCAACATGATCATGGCTGATCCTTTACCTCAGCACAGTACTCCTGCTCTCTCTCCCCAAACCCCTTGACACGTGTAGAAATCTATCTACTTCCTTCTGAAATATATTCAGTGAGTTGGCCTCCACACAGCTTTCTGTGGTCGAGAATTCCACAGGTTCACCAACCCGAGTGAAGAAATTTCTCCTCATCTCAATACTAAATGGCCTCCCCCGTATCCCGAGACTGTGACCCCTTGTTCTGGACCCCCCTCAGCCAGAAGAAGCAACATCCCTGCATCCAGTCTGCCCAACCCTGTCAGAGTTTTATATGTTTCAATGAGATCCCCTCCCTCATTCTTCTAAATTCCAGTGACTACAGGCCCAGTCGACCCAATCTCTGTTTATACGACAATCCTGCCATCCCAGGAATCAGTGAACATTCACTGGGCTCCCTCCTTGGTAAGTATATCCTTTCTTAGATAAGGAAACCAAAACCCACCCCCCCACCCCCGGGTTCATTTGCCAATTACCTTAAGTCTATGGCTTTGGTTACTGATCCTTCTTCCACAGGGAACATTTTCTACTTATTTACTCTATCAAAACCATCCGTGATTTTGAATACCAGACTCAAATCTCCTTTTAACCTGTGCAGTTCTCAAGAGAATGAGCTCAACTTCTCCTGCCTTTCCTTAGGCAGAGTAAAGGGAGGTTTTGAATGCAGCAGACCTTTCCGCAGGAGTGCTGAGGCTGACAATGCGGGGAGGTGTTCCACTGTCTTTGCTAGCGCACCCAATTTCACCAAAAACATAGGGGGAGGCGATGGCCTAGTGGTATTATCGCTAGACTGTTAAAACTCAGCTAATGTTCTGGGGACCCGGGTTCGAATCCCGCCACGGCAGATGGTGGAATTTGAATTCAATTAAAAATATCTGGAATTAAGAATCTACTGATGACCATGAAACCATTGTCGGAAAAACCCATCTGGTTCACTAATGTCCTTTAGGGAAAGAAATCTGCCGTCCTTACCCGGTCTGGCCTACATGTGACTCCGGAGTCACAGCAATGTGGTTGACTCTCGGGCAACTTAGGGATGGGCAATAAATACTGACCCAGCCGGCGATGCCCATGTCCCACGAATGAATGTTAAAAATCGAAAGGAAACACTCAGTCCAAAAGCAACAAATATTCAAATCGACCTGCTGCTTTTAACATAACGAGAACCTCGGCTCCATTTTGAGTCACTGCTCCTGAAAGTTCTGGGACTTGTGAGGATGCAAGGGGCTCACAAATGGGCTGCATTACAACCGGGCCTTTGCTATTCCGATGGGCCCATCTCCCAGCAATGTCACAGGGGAGTGGATGGGTGGCATGGTGGCACAGTAGTTAGCACTGCTGCCTCAAGGTGCCAGGGACCCGGGTTCGATTCCCATCTTGGATCACTCTGTGTGGAGTCTGCACGTTCATCTGCGTGGGTTTCCTCTCTCTCTCTCTCACACACACTCACACAGCGCTTTGAGCTTTGGAAGATAATCACTGTGTTTTCTCAATAAGGCAAAGATATGCCGTTTACTTTGGCACCCTCAGGTAGAGCCTGAGGCCTAGAGTAAACACTGGCGGCGTCAGAAGCCAGGATTAAAAGCATGCCCGGCCTCCAGGTTTATTGTGGCAACTCGGAGGTCAGGAACTGTGTGATGATGGCATGTTTCCTTGTGAAATTTTCATTATTTTCCTTGAGGTAATTAAACGATACTGAGGTGAAGCACACAAAAGCTGCAATAAAGTGTATGGCAGACAGCAATAAACAGCCGATTTATTGGGCGTTTAACACAAGCAAGATCCATCTTTATGATCCCTCATAATCTTAATTATACTTTATTTCCCTTGACAGAACTCTATTCCACCCACTGCCTGAATTCAATTATTATTTGTCAATTTTAATCCCATTTTAGTCCACAATATATATATGCTTCCCTCTTCCATTTCGTGTGAGCCTCTCTGTGCATCCTGGATCACACAGGCCTGGCTGCAAGGCTCCAGGCTTGCTTCCGGGAAAGGTTGTCAACTCCGCCAGGATGGTACTGGAGTTCTCCAGGCATTCAAGATTAATCTCGGGTGAAAGAAACGGTCTAAAGAAACACAAAATCATAGAATCCCTACAGCGCAGAAGGAGGCCATTCGGCCCATCGAGTCTGTACCCACAACAATCCCACCCAGGCCCTATTCCCGTAACCCTACGTATTTACCCTGTTAATACCCCTGACACTAAGGGGCAATTTATCATGGCCAATTCACCTAACCTGCACATCCTTGGACACTAAGGGACAATTTAGCATGGCCAATTCACCTAACCTGCACATCCTTGGACACTAAGGGACAATTTAGCATGGCCAATCCACCTAACCTGCACATCTTTGGACACTAGGGGGCAATTTACCATGGCCAATCCACCTAACCTACACATCTTTGGACACTAAGGGACAATTTAGCATGGCCAATCCACCTAACCCGCACATCTTTGGACTGTGGGAGGAAACCGGAGCACCCGGGGGAAACCCACGCAGACACGGGGAGAACGTGCAGACTCCGCACAGACAGTGACCCAAGCTGGGAATTGAACCCGGGTCCCTGGCGCTGTGAGGCAGCAGTGCTAACCTCTGTGCTACCGGTGGTTTGATTTTTATTGAACACTTCCGCAAGAAAAAATATTTGGGGTGGAGAAAAGCCTGTTTGACTGACAGTAACGATGAATCTAATTGGGTAACGCAGGGCCTGTTTGCTTTCTGATTGGCCGTGGGAAGCCAGTGCGCCTGGAGGATGGGCCAATGGCAGTTGGAGGTCAGGAAAGCGCCAGGAATCTGGCCAACCCTCAGTTGGCGACCGGAATCTGAGGTAATGGATCGCAGGTTTGAGGTCGCTACCAACTGGCTTCAGTTTACCCGGATTGGCGAGCAGAGGATGGCATCCTCTTATTGGAGACTGGCACAATAGGCGGGCGAGGTGCCGGAGGATGGCAGTGCCCATGGATTTGCACTCCAGCGAGACAGAAACAAGAGGAGATTGGAACAAGACGCGGCCTGGATTTCATGTGAAGTACAGGTGGGGCCGGAGTGAGGGAGGGGACAGAGTGAGGGAGGGGACAGAGTGAGGGAGGGGACAGAGTGAGGGAGGGGACAGAGTGAGGGAGGGGACAGAGTGAGGGAGGGGACGGAGTGAGGGAGGGGACAGAGTGAGGGAGGGGACGGAGTGAGGGAGGGGACGGAGTGAGGGAGGGGACGGAGTGAGGGAGGGGACGGAGTGAGGGAGGGGACGGAGTGAGGGAGGGGACGGAGTGAGGGAGGGGACGGAGTGAGGGAGGGGACGGAGTGAGGGAGGGGACGGAGTGAGGGAGGGGACGGAGTGAGGGAGTGGGGACGGAGTGAGGGAGGGGACGGAGTGAGGGAGTGGATGGAGTGAGGGAGGGGACGGAGTGAGGGAGTGGATGGAGTGAGGGAGGGGACGGAGTGAGGGAGAGGATGGAGTGAGGGAGGGGATGGAGTGAGGGAGGGGACGGAGTGAAGGAGGGGACGGAGTGAGGGAGGGGATGGAGTGAGGGAGGGGACGGAGTGAGGGAGGGGATGGAGTGAGGGGGAGGGGACGGAGTGAGAGAGTGGACGGAGTGAGGGAGGGGATGGAGTGAGGGAGGGGATGGAGTGAGGGAGGGGATGGAGTGAGGGGGACGGAGTGAGGGAGGGGACGGAGTGAAGGAGGGGACGGAGTGAGGGAGGGGATGGAGTGAGGGAGGGGACGGAGTGAGGGAGGGGATGGAGTGAGGGGGAGGGGACGGAGTGAGAGAGTGGACGGAGTGAGGGAGGGGATGGAGTGAGGGAGGGGATGGAGTGAGGGAGGGGATGGAGTGAGGGGGGGACGGAGTGAGGGAGGGGACGGAGTGAGGGGGAGGGGACGGAGTGAGGGAGGGGATAGAGTGAGGGAGGGGATGGAGTGAGGGAGGGGATGGAGTGAGGGGGGGACGGAGTGAGGGAGGGGATGGAGTGAGGGAGGGGACGGAGTGAGGGGGAGGGGACGGAGTGAGAGGGAGGGGATGGAGTGAGGGAGGGGACGGAGTGAGGGAGGGGACGGAGTGAGGGAGGGGATGGAGTGAGGGAGGGGATGGAGTGAGGGAGGGGATGGAGTGAGGGAGGGGATGGAGTGAGGGAGGGGACGGAGTGAGGGAGGGGATGGAGTGAGGGAGGAGATGGAGTGAGGGAGGGGACGGAGTGAGGGAGGGGATCTAGTGGGGGGAGGGGGGAGCGAGGAAATTTGGCGTACGTGGGGTCGGTCATTTTGGGCTGGGATGAGGAGAATGTTCTTCACTCACCGTGTTGTGAATCTTTGGAATTCTCTCCCCCAGAGAGTTCCGGATTCTCCATCGCTGAATATATTTATGGCTGGGATCGGCAGATTTTGGATCTGTCAGTGAATCGAGGGATAGATCTGGAGTTGGTGGGAAAGTGGAGCGAAGGCCCAAGATCAGCCATGATCTGATGGAATGGCGGAGCAGACTCGACAGGCCACCTGGTCTAGTCCTGCTCCTATTCCTGTGTTGCAGTTTCCTCCTCACCTTCCCAGGGCTTACCCAGCTGCGGGATCCAGCAACCTTCTTGCCGAGGCCCAGCTGGCAATCCTGGGAGATTTACGGTGTGCCACGGGGCAGAACTGAAGTGCCAACGGAGCAGAAACTATACAGGCCGGAATTCTCTGGCTGTCCACGCCTCGCTTCCACTGCCAGCGAGGATGGAGAATTTGGCGCTGGGCCGAATTGCCGTCCACTGCAGCAGGTCTGGAGAATCCCAGTGTGAGTGGCTGGAAAATGTCTGGCCTATATTTGGTTTTGCTGTTCAAAAAACGGTGAAAATAAATGTCCCCACATGTGGCAAAATAGGAAACAGAGAGTTATCGCAAACCCTCTGCAGACAATCCCAAACACAATGTTCCTCTCTACTTGCACCGACCTGTTCTTTCAGGAGCGAGAGAACGGAGGGGCCAGACCTTTGCGTCGTGATTATTTTTGCTCGCTCAATGTCTGTTGGTGGCCCTCGGGTAAAGAACCGGGGTAGAATAGGCCGGGTAACTCCCGGCCACTCAAGGGTAGCATTGGCAATGGCAAGTGATGCTCAGCTGGTGGACGGGTAGAGGTGTTGAAAAGATTGTCCGTGCTGTAAGCATGTCTGTACACAAGGGGGAGGCATTGCGCTATCCAGCTCCTCAGCCTGTCCTGTTTCAGCAGTAAGAAGTTTAACAACACCAGGTTAAAGTCCAACAGGTTTATTTGGTAGCAAAAGCCACACAAGCCACATTTGTGTGGCTTTTGCTACCAAATAAACCTGTTGCATTTTAACCTGGTGTTGTTAAACTTCTTACTGTGTTTACCCCAGTCCAACGCCGGCATCTCCACATCATGACTGTTTCAGCATCCAGCTCCCTCTCCGTGACTGTGTTGGGCAATCAAACATTGGCCTACTCACTAAATTACCACCACGACAGGGACCTGATTGGTCATCCTCCCTAACTGGGAGAGCAGGCCTCCAAATATTTTGTCCTTCAACTACCCTGATTACATGGGTCGATCGAATTTCCCGTCCCTCTGTCAGGAATGCGGAACCCACAGTATCGCAGCCCCGTGTCTAAATCTATACCCTCCTTCACCCATCGCTCCCCTGCGCTCGCTAACCCACACTGGCTCCCATCTGAGTAACATCTTGATTTTAAAATCCTTCTTTTCAAATCTCTCGCTGGTCTCAGCCCCTCCCGCTCGCTGGAACCTCTCCTCCGGCCCCCTCAACGCTCCGAGGTTGCCCTTCTCCTCAATTCTGGCCTCTTCGGCATTCTCTTAATTCCTTGTCTGCACCATTGGTGAGAGTGTTCTCAGCTGCCGAGGCTCCGGAATTCCAACTCCCAAAGGAAAAACCAGGAAAACATAGGAAATGACCTACTGGTCCAACCTGGAGTTCCATTTTAAAATAGACAAGACCAGTTTGGACCAGATGTTTTTCTTTCTTTCCGCAACCTCTCTCCTTCTTTATCAAAGTCACACCATAGGGCGGCACGGTGGCACAGTGGTTAGCACTGCTGCCTCACAGCTTCAGGGACCCGGGTTCGATTCCGGCCTCGGGTCATTGTCTGTGTGGAGTTTGCACCTTCTCTCCGTGTCTGCACCTCCTCCCCGTGTCTGCATGGGTTTCCTCCGGGTGCTCTGGTTTCCTCCCACAAAGATGTGCAGGTTAGGTGGATTGGCCGTGCTAAATTGTCCCTGAGGGCCCTATTTTACCATTGCCTCGCGTCCGTTTTCAGGCACAAAAACGTGGTAAAGTCGGGTGTGAGGCCACTAACGCGATCCGCGTCCGCGCAGATCGCCACTTTACCGAAACCCGGGAATGGCGGCGAACCGATTTGCGCCCAAAATGGGCGCTACGGCGATTTAAATGTATTTGCATGCATTTGAATTGAATTAATGAACTGGCCGCCCAACTTTATCAGCATCGTGTTCCATCGTGTTCGCCGATCCGGAATCGTGCCAAAATGAACCTGCTGAATAAAAGTCTGAATCGGGCGCTCCAGCTGCTGAAGAGGCGAGTTCAGGGCTTCCAACGGCTCCCTGACTCAGATCAGTGGTGGGGGGAGGAGGGAGGCGGGTCAGACCATTCTCTGGGGTGGGGGGGAGTGAGACCACATTGTTCTCTGAGGGGGGGGCGGTGTGTGAGGCCAGATCGTTCTCTGGGGGGTGGGGGGAGTGAGGCCAGATCGTTCTCCGGGGGGGGGGGGGGGAACGGGGGAGGCGGCTAAGAGGCATCTCTGGTGGGGGGGAAGGCCCAATCGTTCACTGGTGGGCGGGAGGGAGGGGGAGGGGGCAGATGGATCTCTGGTTGGGGTGGGGGGTCCGCTGCCACTCTGCGGGCGATCGGTGGAAGGAGGGGCAAGGGGGGAGTGGGTCGCGATCGGTCTGGGTAGCGGGGGTGGGTGGATAAGGGGGACAGTGATGTGTGTGGGTAGTGGGGTGGGTGTATAAGGGGGACAGTGATGTGTGTGGGTAGTGGGGGGTTTGGATAAGGGGGACAGGATGTGTGTGGGTAGTGGGGGGGTGGATAAGGGGGACAGTGATGTGTGTGGGTAGTGGGGGGGTGGATATGGGGGACAGTGATGTGTGTGGGTAGTGGGGGGTGGATAAGGGAGACAGTGATGTGTGTGGGTAGTGGGGGGGGGGTGGATCAGGGGGACAGTGATGTGTGTGGGTAGTGGGGGGGGGTGGATCAGGGGGACAGTGATGTGTGTGGGTAGTGGGGGGGTGGATAAGGGGGACAGTGATGTGTGTGGGTAGTGGGGGGGTGGAAA
This sequence comes from Mustelus asterias, assembly GCF_964213995.1. NCBI lineage: Eukaryota > Metazoa > Chordata > Chondrichthyes > Carcharhiniformes > Triakidae > Mustelus > Mustelus asterias. The sequence continues at coordinate 78,188 of NW_027591673.1, forward strand.
AGGGGGACAGTGATGTGTGTGGGTAGTGGGGGGTGGATAAGGGAGACAGTGATGTGTGTGGGTAGTGGGGGGGGGGTGGATCAGGGGGACAGTGATGTGTGTGGGTAGTGGGGGGGGTGGATCAGGGGGACAGTGATGTGTGTGGGTAGTGGGGGGGGTGGATAAGGGGGACAGTGATGTGTGTGGGTAGTGGGGGGGTGGATAAGGGGGACAGTGATGTGTGTGGGTAGTGGGGGGGTGGATAAGGGGGACAGTGATGTGTGTGGGTAGTGGGGGGTGGATAAGGGGGACAGTGATGTGTGTGGGTAGTGGGGGGTGGATAAGGGGGACAGTGATGTGTGTGGGTAGTGGGGGGTGGATAAGGGGGACAGTGATGTGTGTGGGTAGTGGGGGGGTGGATAAGGGGGACAGTGATGTGTGTGGGTAGTGGGGGGTGGATAAGGGGGACAGTGATGTGTGTGGGTAGTGGGGGGGTGGAAAAGGGGGACAGTGATGTGTGTGGGTAGTGGGGGGGTGGATAAGGGGGACAGTGATGTGTGTGGGTAGTGGGGGGTGGATAAGGGG
>NW_027591674.1:0-67500 GCF_964213995.1 Mustelus asterias
CTCTCTCTTCACTCACACACTCTCTCTCTCTCCACCACACCACTCCCCCCTCTCTCACTCACACCTCTCTCTCCACTCACTCACACTCACACAACCTCTCTCTCACCACACACTCTCTCACACACACACTCTCACACACACACTCTCTCACACTCACTCTCTCACTCACACTCTCTCTCACACACTCTCTCACACACACACTCTCACACACAACTCTCTCACACTCTCTCACACTCTCTCTCACTCTCTCTCACTCTCTCTCACTCTCTCTCACTCTCTCTCACTCACACTCTCTCTCACACACACACTCTCTCACACTCACCTCTCTCACTCACACTCTCTCACACACTCTCTCTCACACACACTCTCACACACACACTCACACACACACTCTCTCACACTCTCTCACACTCTCTCACACTCTCTCACTCTCTCACACTCTCTCACACTCTCTCACACTCTCTCACACTCTCTCACACTCTCTCTCACTCTCTCTCACTCTCTCTCACTCTCTCTCACTCACACTCTCTCTCACACACACTCTCTCACACTCACTCTCTCACTCACACTCTCTCTCACACACTCTCTCTCACACACACACTCTCACACACACACTCTCTCACACTCTCTCACACTCTCTCACACTCTCTCACACTCTCTCACACTCTCACACTCTCTCTCACTCTCTCTCACTCTCTCTCACTCTCTCTCACTCACACACACTCTCTCACACACACACTCTCACACACACACTCTCACACACACACTCTCACACACACACTCTCTCACTCACACACACTCTCTCACTCACACCTCTCTCACTCACACACACTCTCTCACTCACACACTCTCTCACTCACACACACTCTCTCACTCACACACACTCTCTCACTCACACTCTCTCTCACTCACACTCTCTCTCACACTCACACTCTCTCTCACACACACACTCTCACACACACACTCTCTCACACTCTCTCACACTCTCTCTCACTCACACACACTCTCTCTCACACACACTCTCTCACACTCTCTCTCTTCTCTCACACTCACACACACACATGATGCACACTTTGCCTACACATGCAGTCCTGGCCAATTGCTGCCAAACCCGCTACAAAACCCAAAGTTTGGGCAATCTCACCTGCTCCAGTGCATTAAATGCAGCTTGCAGTGCAGTTTGCATGTGTTGTGCATTGGCTGTGCCCCTTCCCGTTCCCCCTCCCTGTGGCAGCCTCTTCCCCTTTCCCGTGGCAGCCTCTGCCTCTCACTCAGTCCCTGCCATGGCCAGATACATTGCTGCAGCACTGCGCATGCGCCGCTCCCTCCTGTTTGCTCCATTGCCCGGGCCAGCTGTCAATCACTCGGCGCGCTGACGTCAGACGCCGGCGTGTCGTCATCTGCGGGGCAGAAGTGAAGTCGATCCCCTTCCCTCGGCCCGTCGGCCATCTTTATTCGGGGCAGGGAAAGGCACTTGGCAGCCTGGACCCTCTTAAAGGGAACTTGCAGCCTCTTCCCGCTTAAAGGGACCTTGCAGCCTCTTCTCTCTTAAAGGGACCTTGCAGCCTCTTCCCTCTTAAAGGGATCTTGCAGCCTCTTCTCTCTTAAAGTGATCTTGCGGCCTCTTCTCTCTTAAAGGGATCTTGCAGCCTGGACCGTCTTTAAGGGACCTTGCAGCTTGCACTCTCTTAAAGGAACCTTTCAGCCACCATCCTCTGAAAGAGGTCTTGCAGCCACTTCTCTCTTAAAGGGACCTTGTGGCCTTTTTCCTTTTAAAGGGACCATGCAGCCTGGACCCTCTTCAAGGGATCTTTCAGGCACCATCCTCTGAAAGGGGCCTTGCAGCCTCTTCCCTCTTAAAGAGACTTTGTGGCCTTTTTCCTCTTAAAGGGACCGTGCAGCCTTTTTCCTCTGAAAGAGACCTGGCAGCTGCATCCTCTTAAAGGGGACTTGCAGCCTCTTCACTCTTAAAGGGGCCTTGCATCCTCTTTGCTCTTAAAGGGACCTTGCAGCCTGGATTCTCTTCAAGGGATCTTTCAGCCACCATCCTCTGAAAGGGGCCTTGCAGCCTCTTCCCTCTTAAAGAGACTTTGTGGCCTTTTTCCTCTTAAAGGGACCGTGCAGTCTTTTTCCTCTTAAAGAGACCTGGTAGTCTGGACCCTCTTAAAGGGGTCTTGCAGCCTTTTCATTCTTAAAGTACTCAACGTCATCCAGTACTTCCCCGGAGCGGAGAAGCTACGGCATCTCCTCCGGAGCCTTCAACATGTCATTGATGAAGACGAACATCTCGCCAAGGCCATCCCCACACCCCCACTTCTTGCCTTCAAACAACCGCACAACCTCAAACAGACCATTGTCCGCAGCAAACTACCCAGCCTTCAGGAGAACAGTGACCACGACACCACACAACCCTGCCACAGCAACCTCTGCAAGACGTGCCGGATCATCGACACGGATGCCATCACCTCACGTGAGAACACCATCCACCAGGTACACGGTACCTGCTCTTGCAACTCGGCCAACGTTGTCTATCTGATACGCTGCAGGAAAGGATGTCCCGAGGCATGGTACATTGGGGAAACCATGCAGACGCTACGACAACGGATGAATGAACACCGCTCGACAATCACCAGGCAAGACTGTTCTCTTCCTGTTGGGGAGCACTTCAGCGGTCACGGGCATTCGGCCTCTGATCTTCAGGTAAGCGTTCTCCAAGGCGGCCTTCACGACACACGACAGCGCAGAGTCGCTGAGCAGAAACTGACAGCCAAGTTCCGCACACTTGAGGACGGCCTAAACTGGGATATTGGGTTCATGTCACATTATCAGCAGTTGCAACGAGACATCGATAAGATGCAAGACTGGGCGGAGAAGTGGCAGATGGACTTCAACCCAGATAAGTGTCTGGTGGTTCATTTTGGCAGGTCTAATAGGATGAAAGAATATAATATTAAGGGTAAGACGGTTGGCAGTGTGGAAGATCAGAAGGATCTTGGGGTCCGGTTTCATAGGTCGCTCAAAGCAGCGTCGCAGGTGGAGGCTGTGGTTAAGAAGGCGTATGGAATACTGGCCTTCATCAATAGAGGAATTGAGTTTAGAAATCGGGAGATAATGCTGCAGCTGTATAGGACCCTGGTCAGACCCCACCTGGAGTACTGAGCCCAGTTCTGGTCGCCTCATTACAGAAAGGATGTGGAAGCCATAGAAAGGGTGCAGAGGAGATTTACAAGGATGTTGCCTGGATTAGGTGGCATGCCTTATGAGGATAGGTTGAGAGAGCTAGGTCTTTTCTCCTTGGAGAAGCGAAGGATGAGAGGTGACCTGATAGAGGTGTATAAGATGTTGAGAGGTATTGATAGAGTGGATTCTCAGAGGCTTTTACCCAGGGCTGAAATGGTTGCCACAAGAGGCCACAGGTTTAGGGTGCAGGGGAGTAGGTACAGAGGAGATGTGAGGGGTAAGTTTTTCACTCAGAGGGTGGTGGGTGCGTGGAATCGGCTGCCGGTAGTGGTGGTGGAGGTGGATTCGATAGGATCTTTTAAGAGACTTTTGGATAAGTTCATGGAAGTTAGTAAGATAGAGGGATATAGGTAAGCGTAGTCGGTAGGGACATGTTCAGCGCAACTTGTGGGCTGAAGGGCCTGTTTGTGCTGTAGCTTTTCTATGTTCTATCTGTAACCCCCACGGCTCGCCTGGGCTTCCAAAATCTCACTAACTGTCCTGTCTGGAGACAATACACACCTCTCTAACCTGTGCTTAATCCTCTCTCCACTCACATTGTCTGTACCTTTAAGACTTGATTACCTGTAAAGACTCACATTCCAATCGTTATTTTGTATATTGAGTTTGTGTCTCTGTAACCCCTGTTTGTGAACAGAACTCCCACTCACCTGACGAAGGAGCAGCGCTCCGAAAGCTAGTGGCGTTTGCTACCAAATAAACCTGTTGGACTTTAACCTGGTGTTGTGAGACTGCTTACCATTCTTAAAGGGATCTTACATCCTGCTCCCTCTTAAAGGGATCTTGCAGCCTCGACCATCTTAAATGGATCTTGCATCATTGGCCCTCTTAAAGGGACCATGCAGCCTCGCTCCACTTAAGTGTACCTTGCAGATGGACCCTCTTAAAGGGGCCTTGCAGCCTAGGCGCTCTTAAAGGGACCATGCGGCCTGTTTCCTCTTAAAGGGACCTTGCGGCCTGTTCTCACTGAGAGGGATCTTAAGAACATAGAACATAGAAAGCCACAGCACAAACAGGCCCTTCGGCCCACAAGTTGCGCTGATCATATCCCTACCTCTAGGCCTATCTATAGCCCTCAATCCCATTAAATCCCATGTACTCATCCAGAAGTCTCTTAAAAGACCCCAACGAGTTTGCCTCCACCACCACCGACGTCAGCCGATTCCACTCACCCACCACCCTCTGAGTGAAAAACCTACCCCTGACATCTCCTCTGTACCTACCCCCCAGCACCTTAAACCTGTGTCCTCTCGTAGCAACCATTTCAGTCCTTGGAAATAGCCTCTGAGAGTCCACCCTATCCAGACCTCTCAACATCTTGTAAACCTCTATCAGGTCACCTCTCATCCTTCGTCTCTCCAGGGAGAAGAGACCAAGCTCCCTCAACCTATCCTCATAAGGCATGCCCCCCAATCCAGGCAACATCCTTGTAAATCTCCTCTGCACCCTTTCAATGGCTTCAACATCTTTCCTGTAATGAGGTGACCAGAACTGCGCGCAGTACTCCAAGTGGGGTCTAACCAGGGTCCTATAAAGCTGCAGCATTATCTCCCGACTCCTAAACTCAATCCCTCGATTAATGAAGGCTAGTACGCCGTACGCCTTCTTGACCGCATCCTCCACCTGCGAGGCCGATTTAAGAGTCCTATCTTGCACCCAGTTTCCTCTTAAAGGGATCTTGCAGCCTGCCCCCTCTTAAAGAGACTTTGCATTCTGGACCACCTTAAAGGGATCCTGCAGCCTGTTCCCTCTTAAAGGGAACTTGCAGCCTGTTCTCTCTTAAAGGGGCCTTGCAACTTGGATCATCTTAAAGAGGCCTTAAAGCCTCAACCCTCTGAAAGAGCCCTTGCAGCCTGCACCCACTTAAAGGGACCATGCACTCTTGACCCTCTTAAAGGGACCCCGAGGCCTGGTCTCTCTTATGTGATCTTGCAGTCTGGACCCTGTTAGAGTAAGAAGTCTCACAACACCAGGTTAAAGTCCCAACAGGTTTATTTGGTAGCAAATACCATAAGCTTTCGAAGCGCTGCTCCTTCGTCAGATGGAGTGGATATCTGCTCTCAAACAGTGCACAGATACAGAAATCAAGTTACAGAATACTAATTAGAATGCGGATCTCTACAGACAGCCAGGTCTTAAAGGTACAGACAATGTGGGTGGAGGGAGCATTCAACACAGGTTAAAGAGATGTGTATTGTCTCCAGACAGAACAGCCAGTGAGATTCTACAAGCCCAGGAGGCAAGCTGTGGGGGTTACTGATAATGTGACATAAATCCAACATCCCGGTTTAGACCGTCCTCATGTGTGCGGAACTTGGCTATCAGTTTCTGCTCAGCGACTCTGCGCTGTCGTGTGTCGTGAAGGCCGCCTTGGAGAACGCTTACCTGAAGATCCAAGGCTGAATGCCCGTGACTGCTGAATTGCTCCCCCACAGGAAGAGAACAGTCTTGCCTGGTGATTGTCGAGTGGTGTTCATTCATCCGTTGTCGTAGCGTCTGCATGGTCTCCCCAATGTACCATGCCTCGGGACATCCTTTCCTGCAGCGTATCAGGTAGACAACGTTGGCCGAATTGCAAGAGTAGGTACCGTGTACCTGGTGGATGGTGCTCTCACGTGAGATGATGGCATCCGTGTCGATGATCCGGCACGTCTTGCAGTGGTTGCTGTGGCAGGGTTGTGTGGTGTCATGGTCACTGTTCTCCTGAAGGCTGGGTAGTTTGCTGCGGACAATGGTCTGTTTGAGGTTGTGCGGTTGTTTGAAGGCAAGAAGTGGGGATGTGGGGATGGCCTTGGTGAGATGTTTGTCTTCATCAATGACATGTTGAAGGCTCCGGAGGAGATGCCGTAGCTTCTCCGCTCCGGGGAAGTACTGGACGATGAAGGGTACTCTGTCCACTGTGTCCCGTGTTTGTCTTCTGAGGAGGTCGGTGCGGTTTTTCGCTGTGGCGCGTCGGAACTGTCAATCGATGAGTCGAGCGCCATATCCTGTTCTTATGAGGGCATCTTTCAGCGTCTGGAGGTGTCTGTTGCGATCCTCCTCATCCGAGCAGATCCTGTGTATTCGGAGGGCTTGTCCGTAGGGGATGGCTTCTTTAACGTGTTTAGGGTGGAAGCTGGAGAAGTGGAGCATCGTGAGGTTATCCGTGGGCTTGCGGTACAGTGAGGTGCTGAGGTGACCGTCCTTAATGGAGATGCGTGTGTCCAAGAATGCAACCGATTCCGGAGAGTAGTCTATGGTGAGTCTGATGGTGGGATGGAACTTGTTGATGTCATCATAGAGTTGTTTCAGTGATTGTTCACCATGACTCCAAAGGAAGAAAATGTCATCGATGTATCTAGTGTATAGCGTCAGTTGAAGGTCCTGTGCGGTGGAGAAGTCTTGTTCGAACCTGTGCATGAAGATGTTGGCATATTGAGTTGCGAATTTGGTCCCCGTGGCTGTTCCGTGTCTGGATGAAGAACTGGTTGTTGAAGGTGAAGACATTGTGGTCCAGGATGAAGCGGATAAGTTGTAAAATTGCATCTGGAAACTGGCAGTTGCCTCCCAAAAATACACAAGGCAAACACACCCGGCCGTCCCATCGTTTCAGGAAATGGAACCCTGTGCGAGAACCTCTCCGGCTATGTCGAGGGCATCCTGAAACCCATTGTACAAAGAACCCCCAGCTTTTGTCGCGACACTACGGACTTCCTACAGAAACTCAGCACACATGGAGCAGTTGAACCAGGAGCACTCCTCGTCACAATGGATGTCTCGGCACTCTACACCAGCATCCCCCACGATGATGGCATTGCTGCAACGGCCTCAGTACTCAATGCCGTCAACTGCCAGTTTCCAGATGCAATTTTACAACTCATCCGGTTCATCCTGGATCACAATATCTTCACCTTCAACAACCAGTTCTTCATCCAGACACACGGAACAGCCATGGGGACCAAATTCACACCTCAATATGCCAACATCTTCATGCACAGGTTCGAACAAGACTTCTTCACCGCACAGGACCTTCAACCGATGCTATACACTAGATACATCGATGACATTTTCTTCCTTTGGACTCATGGTGAACAATCACTGAAACAACTCTATGATGACATCAACAAGTTCCATCCCAGCATCAGACTCACCATGGACTACTCTCCGGAATCGGTTGCATTCTTGGACACACGCATCTCCATTAAGGACGGTCACCTCAGCACCTCACTGTACCGCAAGCCCACGGATAACCTCACGATGCTCCACGTCTCCAGCTTCCACCCTAAACATGTTAAAGAAGCCATCCCCTACGGACAAGCCCTCCGAATACACAGGATCTGCTCGGATGAGGAGGATCGCAACAGACACCTCCAGACGCTGAAAGATGCCCTCATAAGAACAGGATATGGCGCTCGACTCATCGATCGACAGTTCCGACGCGCCGCAGCGAAAAACCGCACCGACCTCCTCAGAAGACAAACACGGGACACGGTGGACAGAGTACCCTTCGTCGTCCAGTACTTCCCCGGAGCGGAGAAGCTACGACATCTCCTCCGGAGCCTTCAACATGTCATTGATGAAGACGAACATCTCGCCAAGGCCATCCCCACATCCCCACTTCTTGCCTTCAAACAACCACGCAACCTCAAACAGACCATTGTCCGCAGCAAACTACCCAGCCTTCAGGAGAACAGTGACCACGACACCACACAACCCTGCCACAGCAACCTCTGCAAGACGTGCCGGATCATCGACACGGATGCCATCATCTCACGTGAGAACACCATCTACCAGGTACACGGTACCTACTCTTGCAACTCGGCCAACGTTGTCTACCTGATACGCTGCAGGAAAGGATGTCCCGAGACATGGTACATTGGGGAAACCATGCAGACGCTACGACAACGGATGAATGAACACCGCTCTACAATCACCAGGCAAAACTGTTCTCTTCCTGTGGGGGAGCACTTCAGCAGTCACGGGCATTCAGCCTTGGATCTTCAGGTAAGCGTTCTCCAAGGCGGCCTTCACGACACACGACAGCGCAGAGTCGCTGAGCAGAAACTGATCGCCAAGTTCCGCACACATGAGGACGGCCTCAACCGGGATGTTGGATTTATGTCACACTATCAGTAACCCCCACAGCTTGCCTCCTGGGCTTGTAGAATCTCACGAGCTGTTCTGTCTGGAGACAATACACATCTCTTTAACCTGTGTTTAATGCTCCCTCCACCCACATTGTCTGTACCTTTAAGACCTGGCTGTCTGTAGAGATTCGCATTCTAATTAGTATTCTGTAACTTGATTTCTGTGTCTGTGCACTGTTTGAGAGCAGATATCCACTCCATCTGACGAAGGAGCAGCGCTCCGAAAGCTTATGGCATTTGCTGCCAAATAAACCTGTTGGACTTTAACCTGGTGTTGTGAGACTTCTTACTGTGCTTACCCCAGTCCAACGCCGGCATCTCCACACCCTGTTAGAGTCACAGAGGTTTACAGCATGGAAACAGGCCCTTCAGCCCAACTTATCCATGCCGCCCCTTTATTAAACCCCCAAGCTAGTCCCAATTGCCCGCATTTGGCCCATATCCCTCTATACCCATCTTACCCATGTAACTATCTAAATGCTTTTTAAAAGACAAAATTGTACCCACCTCTACTACTGCCTCTGGCAGCTCGTTCCAGACACTCGCCACCCTCTGTGTGAAAAAATTGTCCCCATGGACCCTTCTGTATCTCTCCCCTCTCACCTTAAACCTAATCCCTCGTTTTAGACTTCCCTAAAAGGGACTTTTAGCCCTGGTAGCAGAGTGGGAGGTGGGTGGACCTTTAAGGGAAATGGTGGAAGGAATCTTGGAATACCTTTAAGGCGGAGGGGGATATGCAAGGTGGGGGGTGGTGGGACACGTACGAATGAATTAGGAGCAGGAGTAGGCCACCCAGCCCATTGAGCCCTGCTCCCCCAGTCAACAAGGTCAGGGCTGACCTGTGTGTATTCAGTTTCACCTTCCCATCAACCCTTGGGGGGGAGCCAGCAGGATACAGTTCTGAGTTTACAATCTGGTTAGATGGATTGGCCATGCTAAATTGCCCCTAGTGTCCAAAGATGTGCGGGTTAGGTGGATTGGCCATGCTAAATTGCCCCTAGTGTCCAAAGATGTGCGGGTTAGGTGGATTGGCCATGCTAAATTGCCCCTAGTGTCCAAAGATGTGCGAGTTAGGTGGATTGGCCATGCTAAATTGCCCATTAGTGTCCAAAGATGTGCAGATTAGGTGGATTGGCCGTGCTAAATTGCCCCTCGTGTCCAAAGATGTGCAGGTTAGGGGGATTGGCCATGCTAAATTGTTCCCAAGTGTCCAAAGATGTCTAGATTAGGTGGATTGGTCGTGCTAAATTGCCCCTTAGTGTCCAAAGATGTGCAGGTTAGGTGGATTGGCCATGCTAAATTGCCCCTTAGTGTCCAAAGATGTGCAGGTTAGGTGGATTGGCCATGCTAAATTGCCCCTTAGTGTCCAAAGATGTGTAGGTTAGGTGGATTGGCCATGCTAAATTACCCCTTAGTGTCCAAAGATGTCAAGATTAGATAGATTGGCCATGCTAAATTGCCCCTTAGTGTCCAAAGATGTGCAGGTTAGGTGGATTGGCCATGCTAAATTGCCCCTTAGTATCCAAAGATGTGCAGGTTAGGTGGATTGGCCATGCTAAATTACCCCTTAGTGTCCAAAGATGTCAAGATTAGATAGATTGGCCATGCTAAATTGCCCCTTAGTGTCCAAAGATGTGCAGGTTAGGTGGATTGGCCATGCTAAATTGCCCCTTAGTGTCCAAAGATGTCAAGATTAGATAGATTGGCCATGCTAAATTGTTCCCAAGTGTCCAAAGATGTCTAGATTAGGTGGATTGGTCGTGCTAAATTGCCCCTTAGTGTCCAAAGATGTGCAGGTTAGGTGGATTGGCCATGCTAAATTGCCCCTTAGTGTCCAAAGATGTGCAGGTTAGGTGGATTGGCCATGCTAAATTGCCCCTTAGTGTCCAAAGATGTGCAGGTTAGGTGGATTGGCCATGCTAAATTGCCCCTTAGTGTCCAAAGATGTGTAGGTTAGGTGGATTGGCCATGCTAAATTACCCCTTAGTGTCCAAAGATGTCAAGATTAGATAGATTGGCCATGCTAAATTGCCCCTTAGTGTCCAAAGATGTGCAGGTTAGGTGGATTGGCCATGCTAAATTGCCCCTTAGTGTCCAAAGATGTGTTGGTTAGGTGGATTGGCCATGCTAAATTACCCCTTAGTGTCCAAAGATGTCAAGATTAGATAGATTGGCCATGCTAAATTGCCCCTTAGTGTCCAAAGATGTGCAGGTTAGGTGGATTGGCCATGCTAAATTGCCCCTTAGTGTCCAAAGATGTCAAGATTAGATAGATTGGCCATGCTAAATTGCCCCTTAGTGTCCAAAGATGTGCAGGTTAGGTGGATTGGCCATGCTAAATTACCCCTTAATGTCCAAAGATGTGCGGATTAGGGAGATTGTGAATCGAGTCGGTTAAAGCAGTAATGTCTCTGAAACGTGTGGAGATCTTAGTTGAAAATTCTTTAATAAATTCCACCACTCCATCTTGTCCACTTGCAATTCGGAGAGAGAGACTTTGACCTTAGGACAGCACCCAGACCTCAACCACTCCTAGCAAGCACAGGATCTCTGCTTCCCCTCGAACCCTACCGCCTCCAATCACCCTCCCTCCCCCTCCAATCTCCCTCCCTCCAATCTCCCTCCCTCCAACCTCCCTCCCTCCAATCTCTCTCCCTCCAATCTCCCTCCCTCCAATCACCCTCCAATCTCCCTCCTTCCAATCATCCTCCCTCCAATCACCCTCCCTTGAAAATCCCTCTCTCCAATCACCCTCCCTCCACTTTCCCTCCCTCCAATCACGCTCCCTCCCTCTCCAATCACTCCCTCCCAATCACTCTCCCTCTAATCACCCTCCCTCTAATCACCCTCCCTCCAATCACCCTCCCTCCAATCTCCCTCTCTCCAACCACCCTCCCTCCACTTTCCCTCCCTCCAATCACCCTCCCTCCCTCTCCAATCTCTCCCTCCCCAATCACCCTCCCTCCAATTTCCCTCCCCTCCAATCACCCTCCACCTCCGTTCTCCCTCCCTCCAATCACTTCCCCCTCCAATCACCCTCCTCCTCCAAAGGTCCTCCTCCCCTCCAAGAGCCCTGCCTCCACTTCAATAGCCCCTCCTCCATTCCAACAGCCCCTCCTCCAATCCAATAGTCCCACCTCCAATCCAATAGCCCCTTCTCTAATCAAGTAGCCCCTCCTACAATCCATTTGCCCCCTCCTCTACTCTAATAGCCCCTCCTCCAACCCAGTAGCCCCTCCTCCAATCCAGCAACCCTCCTCCCCCCAAGAGCACCACCTCCACTCCAATAGCCCCTCCACCAATCCAACAGCCCCTCCTCCAATCCAGTAGTCCCTCCTCCAATCCAATGGGCCCCCTCCAATCAAGTAGCCCCTCCTCCAATCCAATAGTCCCTCCTCCAATCCAATAGGCCCCCTCCAATCCAGTAGCTCCTCCTGCAATCCAGTGGCCCCTCCTCCAATCCACTAGCCCCTCCTCCAATCCAGTAGCCCCTCCTCCAATCCAGTAACCCCTCCTCCAATCCAGTAACCCCTCCTCCAATCCAATAGCTCCTCCTCCAATCCAATAGCCCCTCCTCTACTCTAATAGCCCCTCGTCCAATCTAATGGCCCCTCCTCCAATCCAATAGCCCCTCCTCTCTGGGCCTATTTTGGGAAGGCCTAAGGGAGGGGAGGAATGACAAAACCGGGGCAACCGCCTGGGAGTCAGGGTCGCGAGGGTCTGACCAGGAAGCCATCCTCTCCGAAGCCAAACCTCCTGTCAAAAATGGCGGCGGGGTGGGGTGGAGGTGAGGGGGGAGGACAAAGGCCTCAATTCACTCATGGCGAATCTCAGGCTTTTGCTCGCCCACTAGGCCCGAGATGCCCTCTGCTGCCAGAGGGTGGGAAGAGGAGTGGGGGAGGGGGGGGGGCGCGGAGGTGGGGCCTTAGGGGCTGGTGGGGGGAGGGGTAGGGAGGTGAGGGGAGTGAGGGGGAGGGACAAAGACCTTAGCTCAATCATGGCGAGTCCCAACCCTTGTTACCCCATGAGGCCCCGAGTTGCCCTCTGTTACCAGAGGGTGGGGGAAAGGTGGGGTGGGGGTGATAGCGGGGGGGGGGGGGTGCTTGGAGCACTTCCTGTGAGCTAAATTTTAATTCGATTGGTTGAGATTCCTTTCAGCAGATTTGGGGTTGGATTGGCGGATAAATTTAACAAGGCCTCATTCCCGATTGTTAGCGCCCTGATTCCTGGGTAGGCCCCACCCCGGCCCCCGGTTGCCATGGAGACCGTCACCCCCCCCCCCCCCCCCACCCCCTCCGATCGCACGTTGATGAGTCCAAAAATTAAAGTTGCTTTGTTTGAATTGAGATGGGGGGGGGAGGCATAAAATTCAAATAGCCTTCCCCGCCCCCCCCCCCCCCCCCCGCGCACCCCCCGACTCCAATGCCCACTTCTACACAGGCTCCTCCATGGCCTGCTCTGGGTCCTTCCCTGCGTCGGCCTTGACCGCTTCTTTGGGCTCCTCGGGGTCCTGGTGATGTAGCTCGATGAGAAGGATGTAGATCAGGCAGCCGAGGACGCCCCCGATAAGTGGGGCAATGATGGGAATCCACCACCATCCATTTCCGGCCCTGCCACAGATATAAATCGACGTCAATTTTCAGAGGACACAAAGCTGGATGGCTGGGGGTGAGCTGTGAGGAGGGTGCCCCAGCTGAGCGGGTGGGGATAAATGTGAGGTTATCCACTTAGGGAGCAATAATAGGAAGGCAGATTATTATTTGAATGGGTGTAGACTGAGAGAGGTGAGTAAAAGTCAGAGAGGTTTACAGCATGGAAACAGGCCCTTCGGCCCAACGTGTCCATACCGCCCCTTTTTAAAACGCCTAAGTTAGTCCTAATTACCCACGTTTGCCCTCTATACCCATGCAACTGTCTAAACACTTTTTAAAAGACAAAATTGTACCCGCCTCTACTACTGCCTCTGGCAGCTCGTTCCAGACTCTCACCACCCTCTGTGTGAAAAAATTGCCCCTCTGGACCCTCTCACCTTAAACCCCTGCCCTCTAGTTTTAGACTCCCCTACCTTTGGGGAAAGATATTGACTCTCTAGCTGATCTGTGCCCCTCATTATTTTATAGACCTCTATAAGATCACCCCTCAGCCTCCTACGCTCCAGAGAAAAAAGTCCCAGTCTATCCAGCCTCTCCTTATAACTCAAACCATCAAGTCCCGGGAGCATCCGAGTAAATCTTTTCTGCACTCTTTGTAGTTTAATAATATCCTTTCTATAATAGGGTGACTAGAACTGTACACAGTATTCCAAGTGTGGCCTTACCAATGTCTTGTACAACTTCAACAAGACGTCCCAACTCCTAGAATCATAGAAATCATAGAAACCCTACAGTACAGAAAGAGGCCATTCGGCCCATTGAGTCTGCACCGACCACAATCCCACCCAGGCCCCACCCCCATATCCCTACACATTTTACCCACTAATCCCTCTAATCTACGCATCCCAGGACACTAAGGGGCAATTTAGCATGGCCAATCAACCTAACCCGCACATCTTTGGACTGTGGGAGGAAACCGGAGCACCCGGAGGAAACCCATGCAGACACGAGGAGAATGTGCAAACTCCACACAGACAGTGACCCAAGCCGGGAATCGAACCCAGGTCCCTGGAGCTGTGAAGCAGCAATGCTAACCACTGTGCTACCGTGCCGCCCCTGTATTCAATGTTCAATGAATGTGGATAAATGTGACGTTATCCACATTGGTAAAATAAGTAAAGTAATGTTTATTTATTAGTGTCACAAGTCGGCTTATATTAACACTGCAATGAAGTTACTGTGAAAATCCCCTAGTCGCCACACTCCTGTTCGGGTAACACTGAGGGAGAATTTAGCACGGCCGATGCACCCCAACCAATACGTCTTTCGGACTGTGGGAGGAAACCGGAGCACCCGGAGGAAACCCACGCAGACACGGGGAGAATGTGCAAACTCCGCACAGACAGTGACCCAAGCCGGGAATCGAACCCGGGTCCCTGGCGCTGTGAGGCAGCTGTGCTAACCCACTGTGTCACCGTGCCGCCCTAAAATAAAATTCATAGACACATAGAAACGAGAAGCAGGAGGAGGCCATTCGGCCCTTCCAACCTGCTCCGCCATTCATTCTGATCATGGCTGATCATCGAATTCAATATCCTGATTCCCCCCCCATATCCCTCGATCCCTTTAGCCCCAAGAGCTAGATCTAATTCCTTCTCCAAATCACACAACGTTTTGGCCTCAACTACTTTCTGTGGGAGTGAATTCCACACATTCACCACCCTCTGGGTGAAGAAATTTCTCCTCACCTCAGTCCTAAAAGGTTTACCCCTTATCCTCAAACTATGACCCCCCCTAGTTCTGGACTCCCCCCACCATTGGGAACATTCTTTCTGAATCCACCCTGTTAGAATTTTATAAGTTTCTATGAGATCCCCTCTCACTCTTCTAAACTCCAGTGAATATAATCCTCACCGACTTAGTCTCTCCTCATGTGACACACCTGCCATCCCAGGAATCAGCCTGGTAAACCTTTGCTGCGCTCCCTCTATAGCAAGGACATCCTTCCTCAGATAGGGAGCCCAAAACTGTACACAATACTCCAGGTGTGGCCTCACCAACACCCTGTACAATTGCAGCAAAACATCCCTATCCCGATACTCAAATCCTCTCGCTATGGAGGCCAACATACCATCTGCCTTCTTTACTGCCTGCTGTACCTGCGCGCTTACTCTCAGCGACTGATGCACGAGGACTCCAAGGTCTCGCTGAGTATCCACCTCTCTCAATTTACACCCGTTCGAGTAATAATCTGCCTTCCTATTATTGACACGGGGCGGCATGGTAGCACAGTGGATTGGCCATGCTAAATTGCCCCTTAGTGTCCAAAGATGTGCGGGTTAGGTGGATTGGCCATGCTAAATTGGCCCTTAGTGTCCAAAGATGTGCAGGTTAGGTGGATTGGCCATGTTAAATTGTCTCTTAGTGTCCAAAGATGTGCAGGTTAGGTGGATTGGCCATGCTAAATTGGCCCTTAGTGTCCAAAGATGTGCAGGTTAGGTGGATTGGCCATGCTAAATTGTCTCTTAGTGTCCAAAGATGTCCGGTTAGGTGGATTGGCCATGCTAAATTGGCCCTTAGTGTCCAAAGATGTGCAGGTTAGGTGGATTGGCCATGCTAAATTGTCTCTTAGTGTCCAAAGATGTCCAGTTAGGTGGATTGGCCATGCTAAATTGGCCCTTAATGTCCAAAGATGCGCAGGTTAGGTGGATTGGCCGTGCTAAATTGTCTCTTAGTGTCCAAAGATGTCCGGTTAGGTGGATTGGCCATGTTAAATTGGCCCTTAGTGTCCAAAGATGTGATTAGGTGGATTCGCCATGCTAAATTGTCCCTTAGTGTCCAAAGATGTGCGGGTTAGGTGGATTGGCCATGCTAAATTGTCCCTTAGTGTCCAAAGATGTCCGGTTAGGTGGATTGGCCATGCTAAATTGCCCCTTAGTGTCCAAAGATGTGCAGGTTAGGTGGATTGGCCATGCTAAATTGCCGCTTAGTGTCCAAAGATCATAGAATCATAGAAACCCTACAGTGCAGAAGGAGGCCATTCGGCCCATCGAGTCTGCACCGACCACAATCCCACCCAGGCCCTACCCCCACATACTTACCCGCTAATCCCTCTAACCTACACATCTCAGGACACTAAGGGGCAATTTAGCATGGCCAATCAACCTAACCTGCACATCTTTGGACTGTGGGAGGAAACCGGAGCACCCGGAGGAAACCCACGCAGACACGAGGAGAATGTGCAAACTCCACACAGACAGTGACCCAAGCCGGGAATCGAACCCGGGTCCCTGGAGCTGTGAAGCAGCAGTGCTAACCCACTGTGCTACCGTGCCGCCCATGTGTAGGTTAGGTGGATTGGCCATGCTAAATTGCCCCTTAGTGTCCAAAGATGTGTAGGTTAGGTGGATTGGCCATGCTAAATTGCCCCTCAGAGTCCAAAGATGTGCAGGTTAGGTGGATTGGCCATGCTAAATTGCCCCTTAGTGTCCAAAGATGTGTAGGTTAGGTGGATTGGCCATGCTAAATTGCCCCTCAGAGTCCAAAGGTGTGTAGGTTAGGTGGGTTGGCCATGCTAAATTGCCCCTCAGAGTCCAAAGATGTGCAGGTTAGGTGGATTGGCCATGCTAAATTGCCCCTTAGTGTCCAAAGATGTGCGGGTTAGGGTGGGTTGGCCGTGCTAAATTGCCCCTTAGTGTCCAAAGATGCGTCGGTTAGGTGGATTGGCCATGCTAAATTGCCCCTCAGAGTCCAAAGATGTGCAGGTTAGGTGGATTGGCCGTGCTAAATTGCCCCTCAGTGTCCAAAGATGTGTGGGTTAGGTGGATTGGCCGTGCTAAATTGCCCCTTAGTGTCAGGGGGATTAGCTAGGATAAATACATGGGGTTATGGGGATAGGGTGGGATTGTGGTCTGTACAGACTCGATGGGCCAAATGGCCTCCTCCTGTACTGTAGGGATTCTATGATTCTTTGAAGAAGGAAATTGCTCAACGTAAATGTGATGTCAGTTCTATTTAGTTACCCAGATGGATGTATTTCGATCAACGCCTTGTGAATTTGTTGCATTTGCATGTAAATCGTCTGTGATCCGTATGTCAAGTGTATGTTCAGGCAGGGTACTTACGTGAACACCTCAATGCCCCAGCCCGCCATGAAGGTGAACAGCCGCGGGCCAAGGTCTCTTGCTGGGTTGATGGCGTAGCCTGTGTTGGCACCCATGCCAAGCCCAATAAAGAACACCGCAATGGAGGTGAGGGGGGGTTGTAAGAATGGCGGAATACCCGCGTTCTTGCTGTCGCCAATGCACAGGATGCAGAAGAGCAAGGTGGCAGTGCCAATTACCTGCGGACAAAGGCAAGAGGTCTTATTGACTACTGCTCAAGGTCTAGTGATACCCTCCAATGTTTGATTCCAATCCATCACGCAAACCAGCCTCCCATCCATTGACTCTGTCAACACTTCCCGCTGCCTCGGGAAAAGCAGCCGGCGTAATCAAGGTCCCCGACGCACCCCGGACATTCTCAGAAGACGAAGGAAATTTGGCATGTCCGCTACGACTCTCACCAACTTTTACAGATGCACCATAGAAAGCATTCTTTCTGGTTGTATCACAGCTTGGTATGGGGCTCCTGCTCTGCCCAAGACCGCGAGGAACTACAAAGGTTCGTGAATGTAGCCCAATCCATCACGCAAACCAGCCTCCCATCCATTGACTCTGTCTACACTTCCCGCTGCCTCGGGGAAAAGCAGCCAGCATAATCAAGGACCCCCACGCACCCCGAACATTCTCTCTTCCACCTTCTTCCGTCGGGAAAAAGATACAAAAGTCTGAGGTCACGTACCGACCGACTCAAGAACAGCTTCTTCCCTGCTGCTGTCAGACTTTTGAATGGACCGACCTCGCATTAAGTTGATCTTTCTCTACACCCTAGCTATGACTGTAACACTACATTCTGCACTCTCTCCTTTCCATCTCTATGAACGGTATGCTTTGTCTGTATAGCGCGCAAGAAATAAAACTGTCCAATAACAATCCTGGAACTCCCTCCCTAACAGCACTGTGGGTGTACCTACCCCACACACGGGGACTGACTGATGTCCAATAACAATCCTGGAACTCCCTCCCTAACAGCGCTGTAGGCGTACCTACCCCACACACGGGGACTGACTGATGTCCAATAACAATCATGGAACTCCCTCCCTAACAGCACTGTGGGTGTACCTACCCCACACACGGGGACTGACTGATGTCCAATAACAATCCCGGAACCCCCTCCCTAACAGCACTGTGGGTGTACCTACCCCACACACGGGGACTGACTGATGTCCAATAACAATCCCGGAACTCCCTCCCTAACAGCACTGAGGGTGTACCTACCCCACACGGGGACTGACTGATGTCCGATAACAATCCTGGAACTCCCTCCCTAACAGCACTGAGGGTGTACCTACCCCACACGGGGACTGACTGATGTCCAATAACAATCCTGGAACTCCCTCCCTAACAGCACTGTGGGTGTACCTACCCCACACACGGGGACTGACTGATGTCCAATAACAATCCCAGAATTCCCTTCCAAACAGCACAGTGGGTATACCTACCCCACACACGGGGACTGACTGATGTCCAATAACAATCCTGGAACTCCCTCCCTAACAGCACTGTGGGTGTACCTACCCCACACACGGGGACTGACTGATGTCCAATAACAATCCTGGAACTCCCTCCCTAATAGCACTGTGGGTGTACCTACCCCACACACGGGGACTGACTGATGTCCAATAACAATCCTGGAACTCCCTCCCTAACAGCACTGTGGGTGTACCTACCCCACACACGGGGACTGACTGATGTCCAATAACAATCCTGGAACTCCCTCTCTAACAGCACTGTGGGTGTACCTACCCCACACACGGGGACTGGCTGATGTCCAATAACAATCCTGGAACTCCCTCCCTAACAGCACTGTGGGTGTACCTACCCCACACACGGGGACTGACTGATGTCCAATAACAATCCTGGAACTCCCTCTCTAACAGCACTGTGGGTGTACCTACCCCACACACAGGGACTGACTGATGTCCAATAACAATCCTGGAGCTCACTCCCTAACAGCACTGTGGGTGTACCTACCCCACACACGGGGACTGACTGATGTCCAATAACAATCCCAGAATTCCCTTCCTAACAGCACAGTGGGTATACCTACTCCACACACGGGGACTGACTGATGTCCAATAAGAATCCTGGAACTCCCTCCCTAACAGCACTGTGGGTGTACCTACCCCACACATGGGGACTGACTGATGTCCAATAACAATCCTGGAACTCCCTCCCTAACAGCACTGTGGGTGTACCTACCCCACACACGGGGACTGACTGATGGCCAATAACAATCCTGGAGCTCCCTCCCTAACAGCACTGTGGGTGTACCTACCCCACACGGGGACTGCATTGGATTCACGATGGCAACTTCTGAAGGGCCAATTAGGGTTGGGCAATGAAACCTAGGCCTGGCCAGCGACGCTCGCGAACTGGGGATGAATAAAGAAATTAATTTGATGGCTTGGAAGTGAAGGTTTCTCTGTCATCAGGTGCCGGAGTGGGATTGGAACCTGGAACCCGAAGGTCTGTGGGGACCGCCACCTCTGGAACTCCCGGATCATCCCTCATTTCCTCAGAATGGCCGTTCGGGCCTACCTCAGTGATGAAGCCATTCTGGAGAGAGAGATATTCCACAGGGTAGGTGGCGAAGATTCCAGCAGTGCCTCTTGGTCCTCGGACGGTGAAATTCCCTTGAGAAAACTGGTGAATCGCATCTGGTGAGAGAGTACCAAATTCATCCAGGGGTCAAGGATCAGCAGGTCGTGGGACTGACCGCAACCACTAGCCCCCCCCCGCCTCGCCCACTCCAGATCCACCAAGCCAGGCCTACCCACTGTGGGAGGGTCAGTGCTGAGGGAGCGCCGCACTGTGCGAGGGTCGGTGCTGATGGAGCGCCGCACTGTGGGAGGGTCGGTGCTGAGGGAGCGCCGCACTGTGGGAGGGTCGGTGCTGAGGGAGCGCCGCACTGTGGGAGGGTCGGTGCTGAGGGAGCGCTGCACTGTGGGAGGGTCAGTGCTGAGGGAGCGCCGCACTGTGGGAGGGTCGGTGCTGAGGGAGCGCCGCACTGTGGGAGGGTCGGTGCTGAGGGAGCGCTGCACTGTGGGAGGGTCGGTGCTGAGGGAGCGCCGCACTGTGGGAGGGTCAGTGCTGAGGGAGCGCCGCACTGTGGGAGGGTCGGTGCTGAGGAAGCGCTGCACGGTGGGAGGGTCGGTGCTGAGGGAGCGCCGCACGGTGGGAGGGTCGGTGCTGAGGGAGCGCCGCACTGTGGGAGGGTCAGTGCTGAGGGAGCGCCGCACTGTGGGAGGGTCGGTGCTGAGGGAGCGCTGCACGGTGGGAGGGTCGGTGCTGAGAGAGCGCCGCACGGTGGGAGGGTCGGTGCTGAGGGAGCGCCGCACTGTGGGAGGGTCAGTGCGGAGGGAGCGCGCACTGTGGGAGGGTCAGTGCTGAGGGAGCGCCGCACTGTGGGAGGGTCAGTGCTGAGGGAGCGCCGCACTGTGGGAGGGTCAGTGCTGCGGGAGCGCCGCACTGTGGGAGGGTCAGTGCTGAGGGAGCGCCGCACTGTGGGAGGGTCAGTGCTGAGGGAGCGCCGCACTGTGGGGAGGGTCAGTGCTGAGGGAGCGCCGCACTGTGGGAGGGTCAGTGCTGAGGGAGCGCCGCACTGTGGGAGGGTCAGTGCTGAGGGAGTGCCGCACTGTGGGAGGATCGGTGCTGAGGGAGCGCCGCACTGTGGGAGGGTCAGTGCTGAGGGAGCGCCGCACTGTGGGAGGGTCAGTGCTGAGGGAGCGCCGCACTGTGGGAGGGTCGGTGCTGAGGGAGCGCCGCACTGTGGGAGGGTCAGTGCTGAGGGAGCGCCGCACTGTGGGAGGGTCGGTGCTGAGGGAGCGCCGCACTGTGGGAGGGTCGGTGCTGAGGGAGCGCCGCACTGTGGGAGGGTCGGTGCTGAGGGAGCGCCGCACTGTGGCAGGGTCAGTGCTGAAGGAGCGCTGCACTGTGGGAGGGTCAGTGCTGAGGGAGCGCCGCACTGTGGGAGGGTCGGTGCTGAGGGAGCGCCGCACTGTGGGAGGGTCAGTGCTGAGGGAGCGCCGCACTGTGGGAGGGTCAGTGCTGAGGGAGCGCCGCACTGTGAGAGGGTCAGTGCTGAGGGAGCGCCGCACTGTGGGAGGGTCAGTGCTGAGGGAGCGCCGCACTGTGAGAGGGTCAGTGCTGAGGGATGGATCCAATCCACCCTAACCCGCACATCTTTCAGACTGTGGGAGGAAACCGGAGCACCCGGAGGAAACCCACACAGACGTGGGGAGAAGGTGCAGACTCCACACAGACAGTGACCCGAGCCGGGAATCGAACCCGAGTCCTTGGCTCTGTGAGGCAGCAGTGCTAACCCACTGTGCCACGGTGCTGTCC
Source organism: Mustelus asterias (assembly GCF_964213995.1). NCBI lineage: Eukaryota > Metazoa > Chordata > Chondrichthyes > Carcharhiniformes > Triakidae > Mustelus > Mustelus asterias. The sequence goes on from NW_027591674.1 coordinate 21,466, forward strand.
CCAGTGACACGCTCTACATCATTGGCGATGCGCGCACGGGGGAGGGGCGCTAGTTCTATGTCAAGCTCTGTGTAGTCGGCAGGAGATCCCTAAACAAAATGGCGGGTAGTCGGCAGGATGTCCCTAAACAAAATGGCGGTATTTGTCAATGGCAGTAATTCCAAAAGGGAGACCCTTTCAGAGAGCAGGCAGTGTCGAGAGGAGATTGAGCGCCTGCGGGTGGAGGGCGCGGGGACGGCGCCCGACCTTTCCCGCCATGTCACGTACCGTAATACAGGCAGTAAGTGGTCGCCGAGGCGGTGAAGGACCCCAGGCACTCGGCAATGGTGTAGAACGGGAGCCTTTTCCACGGGAAGCGGCCAATTACGCACAGGCTGAAGGTGACGGCAGGGTTCAGGTGTGCCCCTGAAAGACAAAAAAGAGTGTTAGTGAGGGTGGGGGAGGTTCGAGACCACCGGGTAACAATTCGGGAGCGAACTGAGGACCATCGGATTGGCGTAAAAGGAGGTGCGTTGGCGCGAGGTCGGGGGGGCATTTCTCGGAAGGGAAGCAGATTCGAAAATGTCCCTTCGAATGGTCGGGGTGAAACATAGAAACCCTCCAGTACAGAAAGAGGCCATTCGGCCCATCGAGTCTGCACCGACCACAATCCCACCCAGGCCCTACCCCCATATCCCTACATATTTACCCGCTAATCCCTCTAATCTATGCATCCCAGGACACTAAGGGGCAATTTTAGCATCGCCAATCAACCTAACCCGCACATCTTTGGACTGTGGGAGGAAACCGGAGCACCCGGAGGAAACCCACGCAGACACGAGGAGAATGTGCAAACTCCACACAGACAGTGACCCGAGCCGGGAATCGAACCCAGGTCCCTGGAGCTGTGAAGCAGCAGTGCTAACCACTGTGCTACCGTGCCGTGGGGGGATATTGGATCAATGCTTCCAAGAGTGCGGGAGAGAGAAGGTTTCCCAGACTGATTCCAGGGTTTGACGTAGGAACATAGGAAGTGGGAGCAGAAGTTGACAAGTTCAGGCCTTGAACCGCGCTCCGACCAAGACTGCAAGAAACTACAAAGGGTCGTGAACGTAACACTGTCCCATCGCGCAAACCAGCCTCCCATCCATGGACTCTGTCTACTTAAGCCTCTACTTTCTCAGAAGACTAAGGAAATTTGGCATGTCAGCTACGACTCTCACCAACTTTTACAGATGCTCCATAGAAATCATTCTTTCTGGTTGTATCACAGCTTGGTATGGGGCTCCTGCTCTGCCCAAGACCGCAAGGAACTACAAAAGGTCGTGAATGTAGCCCAATCCATCACGCAAACCAGCCTCCCATCCATTGACTCTGTCTACACTTCCCGCTGCCTCGGGAAAAGCATCCAGCATAATCAAGGATCCCCACGCACCCCGGACATTCTCTCTTCCACCTTCTTCCTTCAGGAAAAAGATACAAAAGTCTGAGGTCACGTACCGACCGACTCAAGAACAGCTTCTTCCCTGCTGCTGTCAGACTTTTGAATGGACCTACCTCGCGTTAAGTTGATCTTTCTCTACACCCTTGCTATGACTGTAACGCTACATTCTGCACTCTCTCCTTTCCTACTCCCCTATGTACTCCATGAACGGTATGCTGTGTCTGTATAGTGTGCAAGAAACAATACTTTCACTGTATCCCAATACATGTGACAATAATAAATCAAATCTATGTACTCTATGAACGGTATGCTTTGTCTGTATAGCGCGCAAGAAACAATACTTTTCACTGTGTCCTAATACATGTGACAAAAATACATCAGATCAAATTCCTAATTCCTATGTTCCAAAAATGGCAGGGGTATGGATGGGGGTTGGGGGTGGGTGGGGTTGGGGGGTTGCGGAGGTTGGGGGACATGGTGGACGTTGGGGACAGAGCCCCTCTCTAGTGGGGGGGGAATGTTTCCGGACAATTTAGCTCCTTGACCCTGTCTTAGCGCTCAGTGAGACCAGGCCTGACCTGCGGCCTAGCGACATCCGCCTACCCTAGGCCTGGAGCCCCTTGACACCTGACAGTCGATCCAGATTGAGGCCTTGGAGCAACAGGCTTCCAAACCTCAATCCCCCATCGCCCCCCAATCTGGGCAGCAAACAGCTTCCCACGTTCACGTCCTTTCATTGATTGGTCGCTCCACTTGCCTGCACTAGGCCGCAAATCCAGAAATGGGCCTAAATATTCCCTCCCCACTCGACCGACAAACCTTCTGATCTCCGGAACGCGAATCCAAACGGCCTCAAATGTTCAGAATTCCAGGCGGATTCTGGAAATCACACCTCGACATAACTTAACCCTCGGAATCCCGTCTGTCATCCCAATGATTCCGTATTACCCAAGGTTGTATCCACATCTGCTTTCTATACATAAACCACCCTGACCCCTCGATTAGATTCCAGTCTGTAACCCACTCCCGGGTATCTGTTATTCTATACATAAACCACCCTGACCCCTCGATTAGATTCCAGTCTGTAACCCACTCCCGGGTATCTGTTATTCTATATATAAAGCACCCCAAACCCCTCGATTAGATTCCAGTCTGTAACTCACTCCCGGGTATCTGTTATTCTATATATAAACCACCCCAAACCCCTCGATTAGATTCCAGTCTGTAACTCACTCCCGGGTACCTGTTATTACATATATAAAGCACCCCGAACCCCTCGATTAGCTTCCAGTCTGTAACTCACTCCCGGGTATCTGTTATTCTATATATAAACCACCCCGAACCCTTCGATTAGATTCCAGTCTGTAACTCACTCCCGGGTATCTGTTATTCTATATATAAACCATCCCGAACCCCTCGATTAGATTCCAGTCTGTAACCCACTCCCGGGTATCTGTTATTCTATACATAAATCACCCTGACCCCTCGATTAGATTCCAGTCTGTAACTCACTCCCGGGTATCTGTTATTCTATATATAAACCACCCCGAACCCCTCGATTAGATTCCAGTCTGTAACTCACTCCCGGGTATCTGTTATTCTATATATAAACCACCCCGAACCCCTCGATTATATTCCAGTCTGTAACTCACTCCCGGGTATCTGTTATTCTATATATAAACCACCCTGAACCCCTCGATTAGATTCCAGTCTGTAACTCACTCCCGGGTATCTGTTATTCTATATATAAACCACCCCAAACCCCTCGATTAGATTCCAGTCTGTAACTCACTCCCGGGTACCTGTTATTACATATATAAAGCACCCCGAACCCCTCGATTAGATTCCAGTCTGTAACTCACTCCCGGGTATCTGTTATTCTATATATAAACCACCCCGAACCCTTCGATTAGATTCCAGTCTCTAACTCACTCCCGGGTATCTGTTATTCTATATATAAACCACCCCGAACCCCTCGATTAGATTCCAGTCTGTAACTCACACCTGGGTATCTGTTATTCTATATATAAACCACCCCGAACCCCTCGATCAGATTCCAGTCTGTAACTCACTCCCGGGTATCTGTTATTCTATATACAAACCACCCCGAACCCCTCGATTAGATTCCAGTCTGTAACTCACTCCCGGGTATCTGTTATTCTATATATAAACCACCCCGAACCCCTCGATTAGATTCCAGTCTGTAACTCACTCCCGGGTATCTGTTATTCTATATATAAACCACCCCGAACCCCTCGATTAGATTCCAGTCTGTAACTCACTCCCGGGTATCTGTTATTCTATATATAAACCACCCCGAACCCCTCGATTAGATTCCAGTCTGTAACTCACACCTGGGTATCTGTTATTCTATATATAAACCACCCCGAACCCCTCGATTAGCTTCCAGTCTGTAACTCACTCCCGGGTATCTGTTATTCTATATATAAACCACCCTGAGCCCCTCGATTAGATTCCAGTCAGTAACTCACTCCCGGGTATCTGTTATTCTATATATAAACCGCCCCGAACCCCTCGATTAGATTCCAGTCTGTAACTCACTCCCGGGTATCTGTTATTCTATATATAAACCACCCCGAACCCCTCGATTACATTCCAGTCTCTAACTCACTCCCGGGTATCTGTTATTCTATATATAAACCACCCTGAACCTCTCGATTAGATTCCAGTCTGTAACTCACACCTGGGTATCTGTTATTCTATATATAAACCACCCCGAACCCCTCGATCAGATTCCAGTCTGTAACTCACTCCCGGGTATCTGTTATTCTATATATAAAACACCCCGAACCCCTCGATTAGATTCCTGGCTGTAACACACTCCCGGGTATCTGTTATTCTATATATAAACCACCCTGAACCCCTCGATTAGATTCCAGTCTGTAACACACTCCCGGGTATCTGTTATTCTATATATAAACCACCCTGAACCCCTCGATTCGATTTCAGTCTGTAACTCACTCCGGGTATCTGTTAGTCTATATATAAACCACCCCGAACCCCTCGATTAGATTCCAGTCTGTAACTCACTCCCGGGTATCTGTTATTCTATATATAAACCACCCCGAACCCCTCGATTAGATTCCAGTCTGTAACTCACTCCCCGCTATCTGTTATTCTATATATAAACCACCCCGAACACCTCGATTAGATTCCGTCTGTAACTCACTCCCGGGTATCTATTATTCTATATATAAACCACCCTGAACCCCTCGATTAGATTCCAGTCTGTAACTCACTCCCGGGTATCTGTTATTCTATATATAAACCACCCCGAACCCCTCGATTAGATTCCAGTCTGTAACTCACTCCCGGGTATCTGTTATTCCCTATTTAAACCACCCCGAACCCCCCGATTAGATTCCAGTCTGTAACTCACCCCCAGGTATCTGTTATTCTATATATAAACCACCCCGAACCCCTCGATTACATTCCAGTCTGTTACTCACTCCCGGGTACCTGTTATTCTATATATAAACCACCCCGAACCCCTCGATTAGATTCCAGTCTGTAACTCACTCCCGGGTATCTGTTATTCTATATATAAACCACCCCGAACCCCTCAATTAGATTCCAGTCTGTAACTCACTCCCGGGTATCTGTTATTCTATATATAAACCCCCCTGATGCGCGTCAATGAGCACCTGGAATCAAGGCTTTGGTATTGAAGGCTTTAATACAGTAACAATGAAACTACTAACACGAATACACCAGTTCAGACTGAAGGGGTCCTGCCGGAGCAGGGGGTCTTATACCCTGCCACCGGAGGCGGAACCCCACTGGAATGTGCCATGATAACACTTATAACAGGTAAACACCCTAACCCAACAACATAGTACAACCCCCACAGTAACAACACCCTAGCCCAACAGTAACATAATAACAACCCCCAGTGGTGAACCAACGATGGTTCACCACATTCACCCCTCCTTTAGGAACAAAAGGTGGCGGGGTGGACGAAAACAGACAATAACAAAAAAAATAACAGGATTCACAAGTCCAGACGGTCTGGAGGACCGCACCGACGCTGCGATCTCCTCAACACCGGTTGCGAAACCGGAGCAGGTGCCGATCTCTTCAACACCGGTTGCGAAAACGGAGCAGGTGCTTGTGGTAGCTCTCTCAAAGTAACCTCTGGCTGTCCCCTCAAGGACTCCCGGGCCGGCCGGCCCTGGTGAGGCGATGGTGCAGGGGATCCTGGAACGTTTGGTGGTAGTGGTGGTGGTGATGATGATGATGGTGGCGCCGATCTCCGAGTCTCAGGCAAGCTGTACATGGGAGTAAAAGTGTTATGCACTGGTCCCGGTGCTGACCGCGCCACGTCTGGGGAAGTAATGAGGAGTAGTGGATCTGTGACTGGGGGAATAGGAGCGACAGGGGTTGCTACGTCCCCTGCGGGCGCCAGGTCTCTAATGGAGACAGTGTCCTCTCGCCCGTCAGGATATGCCACATAGGCATACTGAGGGTTGGCGTGGAGGAGTTGGACCGGTTCGACCAAGGGGTCGGACTTGCGAGCCCTCACATGGCGCCGCAGAAGGACGGGTCCTGGGTACGTCAACCAGGCTGGCAATGAGGTCCCCGAGGACGACTTCCGAGGGAATGAGAACATCCTCTCGTGGGGAGTAGCATTGGTTGCCGTACACAGGAGGGAGCGGATAGCATGGAGCGCATTTGGAAGGACCTCCTGCCAACGGGAGACTGGAAGGCCCCTGGATTTCAGTGCCAGTAGGACAGCCTTCCAGACTGTAGCATTCTCCCTTTCCACCTGTCCGTTACCCCTAGGGTTGTAGCTCGTGGTTCTACTAGAGGCAATCCCGAATGAGAGCAGGAATTGCCTCAAGTCGTTGCTCATGAACGACGAGCCCCTGTCGCTATGAATATAGCAGGGGTACCCGAACAGGGTAAAAAGTTCACTGAAAACCTTGATGACGGTGGCAGTTGACGTGTCCGCACAGGGGAAAACAAACGGAAACCGGGAATATTCGTCTATTATATTGAGAAAATAGACATTCCGGTCCGTTGAGGGAAGGGGGCCCTTAAAATCCACACTCAGCCTCTCAAAAGGGCGAGTGGCCTTGACCAATTGTGCCCGGTCTGGTCGATAAAAGTGTGGTTTGCATTCTGCGCAAATCCGACAGCTTCTAGTAACTGACCTGACATCCTCCACCGAGTAGGGCAGGTTGCGGGCTTTGATGAAGTGGTAGAGTCTGGTGACTCCAGGATGACACAGATCATTGTGGAGAGCCTTCAAGCGGTCCTCCTGCATGATGGCGCATGTTCCGCGCGAGAGGGCATCCGAGGGCTCATTGAGCTTCCCTGGACGATACATAATATCGTAATTATAGGTGGAGAGCTCAATTCTCCACCGCAAGATCTTATCGTTCTTGATCTTGCCCCTCTGCGTGTTACTGAACATAAACGCCACGGATCGTTGATCCGTGATCAGGGTGAACCGCTTACCTGCCAGGTAATGGCGCCAGTGTCTGACTGCCTCCACAATGGCCTGAGCCTCCTTCTCCACCGCTGAGTGCCGAATCTCTGGGCCTTGAAGGGTGCGGGAAAAAAACGCGACGGGCCTGCCTGCCTGGTTTAGTGTGGCGGCTAGGGCGAAGTCCGATGCATCACTCTCCACCTGGAAAGGGATGGATTCATCCACCGCGTGCATCGTGGCTTTCGAGATGTCGCTTTTCAAAACCTTGAAGGCCAATTGGGCCTCCGGCGTAAGTGGGAAGGTCGTGGACTTAATGAGCGGACGAGCTTTGTCCGCGTAGTTGGGGACCCACTGTGCATAATACGAAAAGAACCCGAGGCATCTCCTCAGTGCTTTCGTGCTAGCGGGCAAGGGAAGTTCAGTGAGTGGTCGCATACGGTCTGGATCAGGGCCAATGACCCCGTTTTCCACCACGTATCCGAGGATGGCTAACTTACGCGTACGGAATACGCACTTCTCCCTGTTATAGGTCAGATTCAGGCGAGATGCAGTGCGCAGAAAGTGTTGGAGATTCGTGTCGTGGTCCTGCTGGTCATGGCCGCAGATGGTGACGTTATCCAGGTACGGGAAGGTAGCCCGCAACCCGTTCTGGTCCACCATTCGGTCCATAGCACGCTGGAAGACCGAGACCCCATTGGTGACACCAAATGGAACCCTGAGGAATTGGTATAGACGACCATCCGCCTCAAAGGCCGTATATTGTCGGTCCTCTGGGCGGATGGGGAGTTGATGGTAGGCGGACTTAAGGTCTATGGTAGAAAACACTCGGTACTGCGCAATCTGATTGACCATATCAGAAATGCGCGGGAGAGGATACGCATCCAGCTGCGTGTATCTATTAATGGTCTGACTATAGTCGATGACCATCCGAGGTTTGTTCCCGCTTTTGACTACCACGACCTGCGCTCTCCACGGACTAGCACTGGCCTGTATGATCCCTTCCTTGAGGAGCCGCTGAACCTCAGATCTAATAAAGATCCGGTCCTCAGCGCTGTAACGCCTACTTTTAGTAGCGATGGGCTTGCAGCCAGGTACCAGATTTTTAAAAAGGGATGGTGTCGTGATCTTCAGGGTGGATAGATTGCACGCGGGGCGCTTTGGGCAATTTGGAGGCTGCGGCTGGTTCCCTACTGCCAGTGAAGGGAGTGGCCCACCGTACTGTAGGATCACACTCTTCATGTGGACCATAAAGTTTAGTCCGAGGAGAATTGGCGCGCAAAGGTGAGGTAGCACAAGGAGCCTGTATTGCTCGTAAACTGTGCCCTGTACCTCAAGAGTTACCATACATCGTCCTTGGATCGGTACAGACCGGGACTGTGATGCCATGGAAATTGTCTGTTTGGCAGGGAGAACCCGGAGTCCACACCTTTTAGCAGTTTCAGGGTGTATGAAACTTTCGGTGCTCCCACTGTCAAACAGACAATTCACAGTTCTGCCACTAACCTTTACCTCCATCATGGAATGTTCCAGTCTGTAATGCCTGGTCTGATCCAGAGAGATCGACGCCACCGTTGGCCCCTGGGCGTCACTGCATGCTGCCGATGTGGATGCTGAGGACCCCTGCTGGTCGCTGCTGCATGCTGCCGATGTGGATGCTGAGGACCCCTGCTGGTCGCTCCTAGTCGTCGTGGACCATGATGGCCGCCCCCATGAATCGCACGTGGGCGAGGGCGCCAAGCGCAGCGACTCCTGGTGGTCTTCCTCCTCCTCTGTTTGCCACGATGGCGCCGTCCTGAGATCGCACGTGGTCGGACCTCGTGGGTACTGCGGCGCCGAAAGAGATGGTCACCGTTCTGGAGGGTTACAAGCTGCACTGCCGTTTTTAGGTTTGGACCTGCAGACTTTGCCGTAGTGGCCTTTTTTACCGCACTGGCTGCAGATTGCCGTTCTTGCCGGACACTGTTGCCGTGGATGCTTGGCCCCACCGCAAAAATAGCATCGCTGGCCACCTGGAGCTGCCGCCGTCGTCGAATCGATCTGGGAGCGCGGGTTCACGGGGCGAGGAGGGAGCAGAGCTTGCTCCAACCACGTTGACTGCACGTGGTCCTCGGGGTACAGCGCCAAGCTCTTCGACGCCGCCTCCAACCTCACGGCCATCCCCATTGCCTGGGTCAAGTTGAGTTTCCCCTTTTCTAGTAATTTAAGCCTGATGTACGAGGACCCTACCCCTGCTACGAACGCGTCTCGGGCGAGGTCGTACATGTACTGCTCGGCGGAGACGTCCTTACAGTCGCAACCCCTGGCAAGCTGCAGGAGCTCATTGGCGTAGTCCTCCATGGTTTCGCCCGACTGCCGACGTCGTGTAGCGAGGAGGTAACGAGCGTGAATCTCGTTGGGTGGCGTAATGTACCTATTCTTTAGGAGCTCGACGGCACCCTGGTAAGTGGGAGCTGCACGAATGGCTAGGTAAATCGTGTCGCTTACCCTCGCGTGGAGGACCTGGAGTCTATCACTGTCCGTAGTGATAGCTACCGAGGCTGCCAGGTAGTCCTCGAAGCACTTCCACCAATGTTCGAACGTGTTAGCTGCACCGACCGCACGTGGGTCCAGTGTCAGACGATCCGGTTTTAGGATCTGTTCCATACTCTCTGTTTACTGTATTAAATTGATGCGCGTCAATGAGCACCTGGAATCAAGGCTTTAGTATTGAAGGCTTTAATACAGTAACAATGAAACTACTAACACGAATTCACCAGTTCAGACTGAAGGGGTCCTGCCGGAGCAGGGGGTCTTATACCCTGCCACCGGAGGCGGGACCCCACTGGAGTGTGCCATGATAACACTTATAACAGGTAAACACCCTAACCCAACAACATTGTACAACCCCCACAGTAATAACACCCTAGCCCAACAGTAACATAATAACAACCCCCAGTGGTGAACCAACGATGGTTCACCACACCCTCCGAACCCCTCGATTAGATTCCAGTCTGTAACTCACTCCCGGGTATCTGTGATTCTATATATAAACCACCCCAAACCCCTCGATTAGATTCCAGTCTGTAACTCACTCCCGGGTATCTGTTATTCTATATATAAACCACCCCAAACCCCTCGATTAGATTCCAGTCTGTAACTCCCTCCCGGGTATCTGTTATTCTATATATAAACCACCCCAAACCCCTCGATTAGATTCCAGTCTGTAACTCACTCCCGGGTATCTGTTATTCTGTATATAAAGCACCCCGAACCCCTCGATTAGATTCCAGTCTGTAACTCACTCCCGCGTATCGGTTATTCTATATATAAACCACCCCGAACCCCTCGATTAGATTCCAGTCTGTAACTCACTCCTGCGTATCGGTTATTCTATATATAAACCACCCTGAACCCCTCGATTAGATTCCAGTCAGTAACTCACTCCCGGGTATCTGTTATTCTATATATAAACCACCCCGAACCCCTCGATTAGATTCCAGTCTGTAACTCACTCCCGGGTATCTGTTATTCTATATGTAAACCACCCCGAACCCCTCGATTAGATTCCAGTCTGTACCTCACTCCCGGGTATCTGTTATTCTATATATAAACCACCCCGAACCCCTCGATTAGATTCCAGTCTGTAACTCACTCCCAGGTATCTGTTATTCTATATATAAACCACCCCGAACCCCTCGATTAGATTCCAGTCTGTACCTCACTCCCGGGTATCTGTTATTCTATATATAAACCACCCCGAACCCCTCGATTAGATTCCAGTCTGTAACTCACTCCCGGGTATCTGTTATTCTATATATAAACCACCCCGAACCCCTCGATTAGATTCCAGTCTCTAACTCACTCCTGGGTATCTGTTATTCTATATATAAACCACCCCGAACCCCTCGATTAGATTCCAGTCTGTAACTCACTCCTGGGTATCTGTTATTCTATATGTAAACCACCCCGAACCCCTCGATTAGATTCCAGTCTGTAACTCACTCCCGGGTATCTGTTATTCTATATATAAACCACCCCGAACCCCTCGATTAGATTCCAGTCTGTAACTCACTCCTGGGTATCTGTTATTCTATATGTAAACCACCCCGAACCCCTCGATTAGATTCCAGTCTGTAACTCACTCCTGGGTATCTGTTATTCTATATATAAACCACCCCGAACCCCTCGATTAGATTCCAGTCTGTAACTCACTCCCGGGTATCTGTTATTCTATATGTAAACCACCCCGAACCCCTCGATTAGATTCCAGTCTGTAACTCACTCCCGGGTATCTGTTATTCTATATGTAAACCACCCCGAACCCCTCGATTAGATTCCAGTCTGTAACTCACTCCCGGGTATCTGTTATTCTATATATAAACCACCCTGAACCCCTCGATTAGATTCCAATCTGTAACTCACTCCCGGGTATCTGTTATTCTATATATAAACCACCCCGAACCCCTCGATTAGATTCCAGTCTGTAACTCACTCCCGGGTATCTGTTATTCTATATATAAACCACCCCGAACCCCTCGATTAGATTCCAGTCTGTAACTCACTCCCGGGTATCTGTTATTCTATATATAAACCACCCCGAACCCCTCGATTAGATTCCAGTCTGTAACTCACTCCCGGGTATCTGTTATTCTATATATAAACCACCCTGAACCCCTCGATTAGATTCCACTCTGTAACTCACTCCCGGGTATCTGTTATTCTATATATAAACCACCCCGAACCCCTCGATTAGATTCCAGTCTGTAACTCACTCCCGGGTATTTGTTATTCTATATATAAACCACCCCGAACCACTCGATTAGATTCCAGTCTGTAACTCACTCCCGGGTATCTGTTATTCTATATATAAACCACCCCGAACCCCTCGATTAGATTCCAGTCTGTAACTCACTCCCGGGTATCTGTTATTCTATATATAAACCACCCCGAACCCCTCGATTAGATTCCAGTCTGTAACTCACTCCCGGGTATCTGTTATTCTATATATAAACCACCCCGAACCCCTCGATTAGATTCCCGTCTGTAACTCACTCCCGGGTATCTGTTAGTCGATGTCATGCTTTACCTGAGACACCTGTCGACACGTAGATGCCAAATAAAACACCTATTGCGTAGCCAAAATTAATGGAAATGTATGTCCCCTTCTGGTCAAAGCTCGTCACCACTTGAGCGACAGTGGATGTTCCCATCAACTAAATAAGGAAAAGTTTATTATCAACACGGGTTGCATTCGTCTGAGAGAGAGAGAGAGTTCAGATATTATCACGTAGAGGGAGCTTTACTCTGTATCTAACCCCGTGCTGTACCTGTCCTGGGAGTGTTTGATGGGGACAGTGTAGAGGGAGCTTTACTCTGTATCTAACCCCGTGCTGTACCTGTCCTGGGAGTGTTTGGTGGGGGACAGTGTAGAGGGAGCTTTACTCTGTATCTAACCCCGTGCTGTACCTGTCCTGAGAGTGTTTGATGGGGACAGTGTAGAGGGAGCTTTACTCTGTATCTAACCCCGTGCTGTACCTGTCCTGGGAGTGTTTGATGGGGACAGTGTAGAGGGAGCTTTACTCTGTATCTAACCCCGTGCTGTACCTGTCCTGGGAGTGTTTGATGGGGACAGTGTAGAGGGAGCTTTACTCTGTATCTAACCCGTGCTGTACCTGTCCTGGGAGTGTTTGGTGGGTGACAGTGTAGAGGGAGCTTTACTCTGTATCTAACCCCGTGCTGTACCTGTCCTGGGAGTGTTTGATGGGGGACAGTGTAGAGGGAGCTTTACTCTGTATCTAACCCCGTGCTGTACCTGTCCTGGGAGTGTTTTATGGGGGACAGTGTAGAGGGAGCTTTACTCTGTATCTAACCCCGTGCTGTACCTGTCCTGGGAGTGTTTGATGGGGAACAGTGTAGAGGGAGCTTTACTCTGTATCTAACCCCGTGCTGTACCTGTCCTGGGAGTGTTTGATGGGGACAGTGTAGAGGGAGCTTTACTCTGTATCTAACCCCGTGCTGTACCTGTCCTGGGAGTGTTTGATGGGGACAGTGTCGAGGGAGCTTTACTCTGTATCTAACCCCGTGCTGTACCTGTCCTGGGAGTGTTTGATGGGGGACAGTGTAGAGGGAGCTTTACTCTGTATCTAACCCCGTGCTGTACCTGTCCTGGGAGTGTTTGATGGGGACAGTGTAGAGGGAGCTTTACTCTGTATCTAACCCCGTGCTGTACCTGTCCTGGGAGTGTTTGATGGGGACAGTGTAGAGGGAGCTTTACTCTGTATCTAACCCGTGCTGAACCTGTCCTGGGAGTGTTTGATGGGGACAGTGTAGAGGGAGCTTTACTCTGTATCTAACCCCGTGCTGTACCTGTCCTGGGAGTGTTTGATGGGGACAGTGCAGAGGGAGCTTTACTCTGTATCTAACCCCGTGCTGTACCTGTCCTGGGAGTGTTTGATGGGGACAGTGCAGAGGGAGCTTTACTCTGTATCTAACCCCGTGCTGTACCTGTCCTGGGAGTGTTTGATGGGGGACAGTGTAGAGGGAGCTTTACTCTGTATCTAACCCCGTGCTGTACCTGTCCTGGGAGTGTTTGATGGGGACAGTGCAGAGGGAGCTTTACTCTGTATCTAACCCCGTGCTGTACCTGTCCTGGGAGTGTTTGATGGGGACAGTGCAGAGGGAGCTTTACTCTGTATCTAACCCCGTGCTGTACCTGTCCTGGGAGTGTTTGATGGGGGACAGTGTAGTGGGAGATTTACTCTGTATCTAACCCCGTGCTGTACCTGTCCTGGGAGTGTTTGATGGGGGACAGTGTAGTGGGAGATTTACTCTGTATCTAACCCCGTGCTGTACCTGTCCTGGGAGTGTTTGATGGGGGACAGTGTAGAGGGAGCTTTACTCTGTATCTAACCCCGTGCTGTTCCTGTCCTGGGAGTGTTTGATGGGGGACAGTGTAGAGGGAGCTTTACTCTGTATCTAACCCCGTGCTGTACCTGTCCTGTGAGTGTTTGATGGGGGACAGTGTCGAGGGAGCTTTACTCTGTATCTAACCCCGTGCTGTACCTGTCCTGGGAGTGTTTGATGGGGGACAGTGTAGAGGGAGCTTTACTCTGTATCTAACCCCGTGCTGTACCTGTCCTGGGAGTGTTTGATGGGGGACAGTGTAGAGGGAGCTTTACTCTGTATCTAACCCCGTGCTGTACCTGTCCTGGGAGTGTTTGATGGGGGACAGTGTAGAGGGAGCTTTACTCTGTATCTAACCCCGTGCTGTACCTGTCCTGGGAGTGTTTAATGGGGGACAGTGTAGAGGGAGCTTTACTCTGTATCTAACGCCGTGCTGTACCTGTCCTGGGAGTGTTTGATGGGGGACAGTGTAGAGAGAGCTTTACTCTGTATCAACCCCGTGCTGTCCCTGTCCTGGGAGTGTTTGATGGGGGACAGTGTAGAGGGAGCTTTACTCTGTATCTAACCCCGTGCTGCACCTGTCCTGGGAGTGTTTGATGGGGACAGTGTAGAGAGAGCTTTACTCTGTATCTAACGCCGTGCTGTACCTGTCCTGGGAGTGTTTGATGGGGGACAGTGTAGAGGGAGCTTTACTCTGTATCTAACCCCGTGCTGTACCTGTCCTGGGAGTGTTTGATGGGGACAGTGTAGAGGGAGCTTTACTCTGTATCTAACCCCGTGCTGTACCTGTCCTGGGAGTGTTTGATGGGGACAGTGTAGAGGGAGCTTTACTCTGTATCTAACCCCGTGCTGTACCTGTCCTGGGAGTGTTTGATGGGGACAGTGTAGAGGGAGCTTTACTCTGTATCTAACCCGTGCTGAACCTGTCCTGGGAGTGTTTGATGGGGACAGTGTAGAGGGAGCTTTACTCTGTATCTAACCCCGTGCTGTACCTGTCCTGGGAGTGTTTGATGGGGACAGTGCAGAGGGAGCTTTACTCTGTATCTAACCCCGTGCTGTACCTGTCCTGGGAGTGTTTGATGGGGACAGTGCAGAGGGAGCTTTACTCTGTATCTAACCCCGTGCTGTACCTGTCCTGGGAGTGTTTGATGGGGGACAGTGTAGAGGGAGCTTTACTCTGTATCTAACCCCGTGCTGTACCTGTCCTGGGAGTGTTTGATGGGGACAGTGCAGAGGGAGCTTTACTCTGTATCTAACCCCGTGCTGTACCTGTCCTGGGAGTGTTTGATGGGGACAGTGCAGAGGGAGCTTTACTCTGTATCTAACCCCGTGCTGTACCTGTCCTGGGAGTGTTTGATGGGGGACAGTGTAGTGGGAGATTTACTCTGTATCTAACCCCGTGCTGTACCTGTCCTGGGAGTGTTTGATGGGGGACAGTGTAGTGGGAGATTTACTCTGTATCTAACCCCGTGCTGTACCTGTCCTGGGAGTGTTTGATGGGGGACAGTGTAGAGGGAGCTTTACTCTGTATCTAACCCCGTGCTGTCCCTGTCCTGGGAGTGTTTGATGGGGGACAGTGTAGAGGGAGCTTTACTCTGTATCTAACCCCGTGCTGTACCTGTCCTGGGAGTGTTTGATGGGGACAGTGTAGAGGGAGCTTTACTCTGTATCTAACCCCGTGCTGTACCTGTCCTGGGAGTGTTTGATGGGGGACAGTGTAGAGGGAGCTTTACTCTGTATCTAACCCCGTGCTGTACCTGTCCTGGGAGTGTTTGATGGGGGACAGTGTAGAGGGAGCTTTACTCTGTATCTAACCCCGTGCTGTGCCTGTCCTGGGAGTGTTTGATGGGGGACAGTGTAGAGGGAGCTTTACTCTGTATCTAACCCCGTGCTGTACCTGTCCTGGGAGTGTTTAATGGGGGACAGTGTAGAGGGAGCTTTACTCTGTATCTAACGCCGTGCTGTACCTGTCCTGGGAGTGTTTGATGGGGGACAGTGTAGAGAGAGCTTTACTCTGTATCTAACCCCGTGCTGTCCCTGTCCTGGGAGTGTTTGATGGGGGACAGTGTAGAGGGAGCTTTACTCTGTATCTAACCCCGTGCTGCACCTGACCTGGGAGTGTTTGATGAGGGACAGTGTAGAGAGAGCTTTACTCTGTATCTAACCCCGTGCTGTACCTGTCCTGGGAGTGTTTGATGGGGGACAGTGTAGAGGGAGCTTTACTCTGTATCTAACCCCGTGCTGTACCTGTCCTGGGAGTGTTCGATGGGGACAGTGTAGAGGGAGCTTTACTCTGTATCTAACCCCGTGCTGTACCTGTCCTGGGAGTGTTTGATGGGGGACAGTGTAGAGGGAGCTTTACTCTGTGTCTAACCCCGTGCTGTACCTGTCCTGGGAGTGTTTAATGGGGGACAGTGTAGAGGGCGCTTTACTCTGTATCTAACCCCGTGCTGTACCTGTCCTGGGAGTGTTTAATGGGGGACAGTGTAGAGGGAGCTTTACTCTGTATCTAACCCTGTGCTGTACCTGTCCTGGGAGTGTTTGATGGAGGACAGTG
Organism: Mustelus asterias; assembly: GCF_964213995.1. Lineage (NCBI taxonomy): Eukaryota > Metazoa > Chordata > Chondrichthyes > Carcharhiniformes > Triakidae > Mustelus > Mustelus asterias. Next base: position 37,780 of record NW_027591674.1, read on the forward strand.
TAGAGGGAGCTTTACTCTGTATCTAACCCTGTGCTGTACCTGTCCTGGGAGTGTTTGATGGAGGACAGTGTAGAGGGAGCTTTACTCTGTATGTAACCCTGTGCTGTACCTGTCCTGGGAGTGTTTGATGGGGACAGTGTAGAGGGAGCTTTACTCTGTATCTAACCCCGTGCTGTACCTGTCCTGGGAGTGTTTGATGGGGACAGTGTAGAGGGAGCTTTACTCTGTATCTAACCCGTGCTGAACCTGTCCTGGGAGTGTTTGATGGGGACAGTGTAGAGGGAGCTTTACTCTGTATCTAACCCCGTGCTGTACCTGTCCTGGGAGTGTTTGATGGGGACAGTGCAGAGGGAGCTTTACTCTGTATCTAACCCCGTGCTGTACCTGTCCTGGGAGTGTTTGATGGGGGGCAGTGTAGAGGGACCTTTACTCTGTATCTAACCCCGTGCTGTACCTGTCCTGGGAGTGTTTGATGGGGGACAGTGTGGTGATATAAACAGGGAATGTTTTAAGGCTGATAAAATTGGATATCCTAAATTAAAGAATTGGGCAAATTGAAATCAAACACAGTCAAACCTCGGGCAGGCCGATTGTACAATACACAAATGTGTCTGCGCCTGACCCATCAACCACCCATCAAAGGTCGTTACACTCTACTTGAGACTCAGCAGGAGATCATGGCACCTCATTGAAAAGCACCGGTCTATTGTTAGAAGCCCAGATCGAGCCAGACTTTCTGTCACCGAAAGTTCCTGCAGTTACTTGTAAGCAACAGCATGGAGATGGGCACCTGGGGGACGGACCCTGGTGTCCTGTCAGGCAGACATCAAGTAACCCACTGGGTATTGGAACCCCCTCCTGGGACCTCATTGGCCGGAAGCCGGAGAAGTTTCTGGAAAGGCAAGCAGGCTGGGGATAAAGGGACACATTTCAGACACACCAGCAGTGAGGTCTCGATGAAGGAGGCGAACTTGACCATTCGGAAGACTGACCAGAGAAGGAAGGAAGAAGCGGCCATCGAGACTCACCTTCGTGACGACAGACCAGAGGGACTCAGAGAATCGGGCCTGCAGTTCAACCAATCCATCTTTGCGGGTAGTATACTTGAATCTGGGGTATCCTCTTGTTTTATGTGGGTAATTTAAGGGTTAATAGTGTTATTATTAATAAACTTGTTGAACCTTTACTTGTGTTTGTCCTTTGTCCATCTTGCAAATATGGACACCGGGGTAAAACCTTGGAGATAGCAAACTGGTCGCAAGTATCTGAGAATTAACAGGTACAACAATGGCGACCCAGATGGGACTTCGATAAGAAGTGATACGTTGCTCCGAAGTCGAACCTTCAACCCGGTATTCTCCAACACTCCGTCTGAGCCTGAATTAAGAGGGCAGCTGCCCCACGTGACGGCCAGTCTTAAGTGAGTGATACAGATTCGACCAGTAAATTGGGCCATAAACCCGGTGTCTGTAACACGAGGTGGACAAACTGTGTAGTTCGAACTGGAACAGTCTCGGGAATTTGGGTAAAATCTACGAGAGGGAATTTAGTGAAAACCGGACCCCTACCCCGATCCCTTACCCATACTCAAGTGACGAATCCTAAAAGGAAATAATTATGGCCAGTCATGCTGAATGGGAGGAAGTTCTCCGTTTATATTTGAACCATAAGTGGCACAAATGGGTGCAGTGGGGTGACGCCCCGAAAGCGGATCTGGGATCCGAGGGGGAGAATTGTTGGAATCGTGCCCATAAGGAAATGGGTGAAAGGGCTCCCGAGCTTAGGAAGGCGATTGCGATTGCCTGGAACAGCTCCTTGGTAGAGAAGCGGTGATTATCTGGGTTAAACGGGACAGAGAGGCCTAGGTAACCCAACTAAAGCAGGACTTAATGAATGCTACCACACGCATACAACAATTGGAAGGGGAGGTAGGCACACGAGAGGAAAGGAACCAGATTAATATGATACACATGAGCCAATTCCAGGCTCAATGTGATAAAGCCTGCCAAAAGGCACAGCGTGCTGTCCGTGAGAGAGAGGCTGCGCTGCAACAGGGAGAGGAAGTTAAACGCAAATGCAGCGACCTACAGGCTGCAGTAAAAGTTTTGCACCAAGCAGGAAAAGTAAATACAGCCCGCGCAACAGACCACTCCAAATGCCTGCGCGAGATTGAAGATTTAAAATCACAACCAGCCATAAAAAGGGGTGTAATGTGTGCATACACGACCGAAACAGGGGATAGTGACCCAGGGGTAGAGTGGGGGGATTTAGAAGAGGATGCCTGCCATTATGCAACAGCTAGCGTCACTGCCGACTGGAGACCCCCACCTCCCTTCCCGGGAGTGGAACCAACGGCACCGCCTAATCTGGCCCCTATCCTAGAAAACTCAGTCTCTGCTCCGAGTCCAATTCCCATTCCGATAAATCCAGTCACTAATCCCGTTCCTGTACCGATGAATCCGGTCACCACCCAACGACAGGATGGACAATGTGACTTATGTCACTCCATACACCATGACCCAGCTCACTGACATAGCTAAAGTGATTGGAATATTTGAACCCTCCGGGGATCCACATGCTCTCTTTGACCAGGTCACCCAATATCGTGTTTTGAACGGCCTAGACGAGGCAGAAGAGGTTAAACTTATTCTGTTATGTCTAAGTCCTGCCATCCGTTCCGCCCTACCCGAACCCCAGAACGTGGCTGGGGGAACCCTACCAGGAATGAAGGCGGCCGTTCTGGCTGCCATAGGCTACAATAGGGATGACCCGGTACAAGGCTTAAACAACTGCCAACAAAAGAGAGGGGAGCACCCGACAGCCTATGCTGGCCGACTATGGAACCAATTTGTTGCGGTTTTTGGCCAATTAAATCGAGTCCAATTAAATGCACACCACCGGCCCACATGGACCCGGACCCTGATAGCACACGCCACCGAGGGGAGTCGGAAAGCCTGTGAGAATTTTGATCCCGATGATAATACACACACAGAAGCCTGGGCCATCCGCAAAATGACTCGTGTGGGGGAACGGGAGGTCAGACAAACAGACACCCCCAAAACACGGAAAGATGAACCCAATCCACACAGACCCAGCCCCGGTTTGGTGTAATGAAGGGGGAGGTGGAAACAGGGGACAGGAAAACTCACCCCCATAAACCCCTGCCAATCATCGATACAGAAAACCGCTGCCCCGCGCAGAACCCCGATATATCCCCAACCCCAGGTACAGGGGACAAGATAAAACCAACCCCAGATATGCACCCCCACAAGCACAGTGTTATAACTGAGGGCAACCCAACCATTTTGCCCGGGACTGTAGGGCACCACCCCACGTGACCATCTCAGCGGTTCCCTGACCATGGACCCCGACCCATGCCCCTCGAAGGACCGGCCCGACAAGCCACTATAACCCCCACCTACTACCCCCAGGAACAGCGCACGAATCTGCGGTTCCCGCCCCAATTTACAGGGCATCAGGAATAAAACCCTAACCCAGGGGAGCGCGACCAAAAGGATGGCGCACCCCGCAAACATTACCCCCTGTGGCGCCCCTGGTACCGGGACTCCCAGAACCGTTTGACCCACGCTCACTACCAGAGGTGGTAATGCAGTGGGTACCTGGCAGCCAAAGCCCACCCATATAGGCTCCCTCCACTGAGAAAGAATCAGGACGTCACAGTCCAGATTGTAAATAGCTTTATCTGTCCAGTCCACGCATCACCCAATTGAAAAGGGTTTCTTATCTGCCCACATTATCCTGCGTCATAATTTTCCGACACACCACAGTTTGGTTGTGGGATGAAGGATCTATTGTGATACTGGGCCTTAGTCCTCCAACAACAAGGACACATGCCACATACCCACACGCTCTGCCAACTCCTTACCCCATTCAACCCCATTAAACACTGATTCCCGACCAACCCTTCGATTGACACGATTGGGCCTTTATTATTCATTTACTTATTTCTTTGTTTTTTTAAAAAAAAGATACGGGAGTCATACGACATTCTAGTAAAGAAAAGGAAAAGAGAATCAGGTGTTAATAAGAATTAAATGACCTGGATGAGGAAGCGGAGGGATGGGTTGGTAAGTTTGCCGACGACACGAAGGTTGGTGGGGTTGTGGATAGTCTGGAGGGATGTCAGAAGTTACAGAGGGACATAGATAGGATGCAAGACTGGGCGGAGAAGTGGCAGATGGACTTCAACCCAGATAAATGCGTCGTGGTCCATTTTGGCAGGTCGAATGGGATGAAGGAGTACAATATAAAGGGAAAGACTCTTAGTACTGTAGAGGATCAGAAGGACCTTGGGGTCCGGGTCCATAGGACTCTAAAACCGGCCCCGCAGGTGGAGGAGGTGGTTAAGAAGGCGTATGGTGTGCTGGCCTTTATCAATCGAGGGATTGAGTTTAGGAGTCCGGGGATAATGATGCAGCTATATAAGACCCTCGTCAGACCCCACTTGGAGTACTGTGCTCAGTTCTGGTCGCCTCATTACAGGAAGGATGTGGAAAAGATTGAAAGGGTGCAGAGGAGATTTACAAGGATGTTGCCTGGATTGAGTGGCATGCCTTATGAGGATAGGCTGAGGGAGCTCGGTCTTTTCTCCTTGGAGAGACGTAGGATGAGAGGAGACCTAATAGAGGTATATAAGATGTTGAGAGGCATAGATCGGGTGGACTCTCAGAGGCTGCTTCCCAGGGTGGAAATGGCTGCTACGAGAGGACACAGGTTTAGGGTGCTGGGGGGTAGGTACAGGGGAAATGTCAGGGGGAAGTTTTTCACACAGAGGGTGGTGGGCGAGTGGAATCGGCTGCCGTCAGTGGTGGTGGAGGCAAACTCAATAGGGTCTTTTAAGAGACTCCTGGATGAGTACATGGGACTTAATAGGATGGAGGGTTATAGGTAGGCCTAAAAGATAGGGATATGTTCGGCACAACTTGTGGGGCCGAAGGGCCTGTTTTGTGCTGTAGTTTTTCTATGTTTCTATTTCTATGTTTCTAATTAACAAGTGCTACCTTGATCTCCCCCAGAATGAACTCCATACTCCTCTGCTATCTGGGACTCCTCATCTCAGACCAAACCACAGACACCTCATCAACCAAAGACCAGAAGATCAGCCTCCGATACCCCGGTTATATGTGGTTCACCCCACCAGATGCTGGCAAATGTGAGGATGGCATCCTATGGGTACACCCCAATAAGAGTATCACCTATGAGTGTAATAACCAAAGAGTGGTGTACAGGGGCGGCACGGTAGCACAGTGGTTAGCACTGCTGCTTCACAGCTCCAGGGTCCCGGGTTCGATTCCCGGCTCGGGTCACTGTCTGTGTGGAGTTTGCACATTCTCCTCGTGTCTGCGTGGGTTTCCCCCGGGTGCTCCGGTTTCCTCCCACAGTCCAAAGATGTGCGGGTTAGGTTGATTGGCCAGGTTTAAAAATTGCCCCTTAGAGTCCTGGGATGTGTAGGTTAGAGGGATTAGCGGGTAAAATATGTGGGGGTAGGGCCTGGGTGGGATTGTGGTCGGTGCAGACTCGATGGGCCGAATGGCCTCCTTCTGCACTGTAGGGTTTCTATGATTTCTAGGAAAGATAATGGGAGCTCTGATTACTGCCCCCTAAGGACAACCCTCACTAGTGATTGGTGGGCGTACACTAACCATGGGGGAAATGGAGCTAGCCTGTCTAGCCCATGGCCCAGAAAAAGGGCTGGAATTGGGAAAGAAGAGCCTCGGTAAGGTTATTCAGAATGAGTATATATACTGTGAAATTAAGAATGGGTTAAGACCAACTGTTAACCATCCCCACTTGTCCCAAAACCACCCCAGGTCCCCAAAATGGGTTGAAACGAAAAACATACAGGGAAAATATTATTCGACAACACACACTACGAATTGGTACCAGGAGTGGTAGATTTAGCTGGAATACATTTATCCACTGGTGTCCCTCCCCACTTAGAAAGTTGTACCTCCACTTGACCCAGAGGCTGCTGAGCCGAAAGACACACCCGGGGGAAGAGACGCCCAGGTCAAAGGGGCGAAAGAGGAGGGAATCCTGAATGATCTGGCGACTGCGTACGGAGCGGGGGTATCCACCATTAACGCACTGGATCTGGCTGATTTGGATAATAAACTCAGAGTCCTAACTCGACAAGTTAAACAGACCTTGGACAGTTTAAATGAAAATGCTCGGCAAGATGCCGAGGGAGATTTGGCTGAGAACAGTAGCCTTATGGTTATTGTACTAGAAAGACATGCCCAAACTATTAATCAGATCGCCCGAGAGAGGTTGGAAGATGATGCCAGGCAACGGAACCGGACCCTGTGTAGCATCTATGGGCAACGGATGGTCGAGCAGTTAGGAGAGAATCTCGACCGGGTTAGCAGGGGGAAAGTTCCGTCCTGGATCCGTGATGGACAGAATGAACACCTGTACCGGGGAAAAAGACACCCCAATGTCACTAACTGCCAATCACGGCAACTGACCAAGGTCTGGTCCAGCGATAGTTGTAGAGGAACCCCGGGGACTGCACTAGGAATGGTGTTGGGGATCCCAGTAATTTTAAAAGATAAGGTCGGGTTGAGACTTTTTGAAAATATAGGGATCATTAAAGGAGGGATGTGGATGGGATACCAGGGGACTCGACCGTATGTGGTTGAGAAAGGAGGGAAGCTCATAGGCACCAGTCTGGAGAAATGTGAACAGGATGTGGAGATACGGACAAGCCCTCCGAATACACAGGATCTGCTCGGATGAGGAGGATCGCAACAGACACCTCCAGACGCTGAAAGATGCCCTCATAAGAACAGGATGTGGCGCTCGACTCATCGATCGACAGTTCCGACGCGCCACAGCGGAAAACCGCACCGACCTCCTCAGAAGACAAACACGGGACATGGTGGACAGAGTACCCTTCGTCGTCCAGTACTTCCCCGGAGCGGAGAAGCTACGACATCTCCTCCGGAGCCTTCAACATGTCATTGATGAAGACGAACATCTCGCCAAGGCCATCCCCACACCCCCACTTCTTGCCTTCAAACAACCGCACAACCTCAAACAGACCATTGTCCGCAGCAAACTACCCAGCCTTCAGGAGAACAGTGACCACGACACCACACAACCCTGCCACAGCAACCTCTGCAAGACGTGCCGGATCATCGACACGGATGCCATCATCTCACGTGAGAACACCATCCACCAGGTACACGGTACCTACTCTTGCAACTCGGCCAACGTTGTCTACCTGATACGCTGCAGGAAAGGATGTCCCGAGGCATGGTACATTGGGGAAACCATGCAGACGCTACGACAACGGATGAATGAACACCACTCGACAATCACCAGGCAAGGCTGTTCTCTTCCTGTGGGGGAGCACTTCAGCAGTCACGGGCATTCAGCCTTGGATCTTCAGGTAAGCGTTCTCCAAGGCGGCCTTCACAACACACGACAGCACAGAGTCGCTGAGCAGAAACTGATAGCCAAGTTCCGCACACATGAGGACGGCCTAAACCGGGATGTTGGATTTATGTCACACTATCAGTAACCCCCACAGCTTGCCTCCTGGACTTGCAGAATCTCACTGGCTGTCCTGTCTGGAGACAATACATATCTCTTTAACCTGTGTTTAATGCTCCCTCCACCCACATTGTCTGTATCTTTAAGACATGGTTGGCTGTCGAGATTCGCATTCTAATCAGTATTCTGTAACTTGATTTTGTGTCTCTGTGCCCTGTTTGAGAGCACATTTCCACTCCATCGGACGAAGGAGCAGTGCTCCGAAAGCTTATGGTATTTGCTACCAAATAAACCTGTTGGACTTTAACCTGGTGTTGTTAAAACTCTTCTTGAAATGTGAACACAGAGAAAAAATGGTTGTGTGCCCATATCCGGTGTATGAAAATGAACATTTTGGAAGAAATAATGTAGGGAGGAGTTATACAATAAATGGCAGAGTCATCAGGAGTATAGAAACACAGAGGGACCTAGGAGTGCAAGTCCACAAATCCTTGAAGGTGGCAACACAGGTGGAGAAGGTGGTGAAGAAGGCATATGGTATGCTTGCCTTTATAGGACGGGGTATAGAGTATAAAAGCTGGAGTCTGATGATGCAGCTGTATAGAACGCTGGTTAGGCCACATTTGGAGTACTGCGTCCAGTTCTGGTCGCCGCACTACCAGAAGGACGTGGAGGCATTGGAGAGAGTGCAGAGAAGGTTTACCAGGATGTTGCCTGGTATGGAGGGTCTTAGCTATGAGGAGAGATTGGGTAAACTGGGGTTATTCTCATTGGAAAGATGGAGAATGAGGGGAGATCTAATAGAGGTATACAAGATTATGAAGGGTATAGACAGGGTGAACAGTGGGAAGCTTTTTCCCAGGTCGGAGGTGACGATCACGAGGGGTCACGGGCTCAAGCTGAGAGGGGCGAAGTATAACTCAGATATCAGAGGGATGTTTTTTTACACAGAGGGTGGTGGGGGCCTGGAATGCGCTGCCAAGTAGGGTGGTGGAGGCAGGCAGGCTGACATCGTTTAAGACTTACCTGGATAGTCACATGAGCAGCCTGGGAATGGAGGGATACAAACGATTGGTCTAGTTGGACCAAGGAGCGGCACAGGCTTGGAGGGCTGAAGGGCCTGTTTCCTGTGCTGTACTGTTCTTTGTTCTTTGTTTATGCCCTGTGTGGATTCAGAACAACCACCAACCTAAATTGGACATTGGAGATTTGGAAAGGGGTGTCACCCGGGTGGCTTCCGGGGGCGAGGGAGAATATTGTATCACAACCTCACTAGAAAATTACCAGTATGGGGCAACCATTTGTAACATCCACAACACTACCTTTGGCATTAAAGCACAGATTCCCGCTCGGATAGGGTTAATCGAGATGGTAGACAGACACAGAAGAGAGAAAACACTAATAAACGCCAGCGAGAAGTTGAGACAAAGCCTGGGAGACTATTTTGAAAAATTTGATACTGGGATAACACTTCTCCTCGAGAAACCTCAACAAATTCGGACACAATTGATCACAGCACACAAGACCTTTGTCAAAGTGGGGCAGCAAATAAGGGAAATAGAAAAGAACATTAGTGAAATTAGAGTCACTACATGGTGGGAGGACCTCTGGGATTGGGGTTCAAACGTCCAAATCCACCCATGGGTCCGCATTCTGTCACACCCGGCCATAATAGGAATCCTATTCATGGCGGTGTACCTAACCACCCTCACATTCAAATTCGCCCGATGGAAGAAGGAATTTCTGCAAAACTTGACTCGGCAAAGGGCCATCCGACATCGGGAGAGGCTCTGCAATCAATAGCCTTGATACTCTCCTATCTATATTTAATATTCTGTACTGTTTATTGCTTTGTTTTGTATATACCCGATTGATGTGTTGTTTCTTATTGTTTGTTAATTATTTTACTTCACTTAAATTTGTTGGTACTATTGTGGGTTAGGGATGATATTATCAACCTCAGATTCGGGGTACTTGCTTGTTGAGATGGTTTGGTAAGAATTGTGTGATCCGGTTCGCTGAGGCTCATTGGATCAAGAGGAGGGAATGTGGTGATATAAACAGGGCCTAGTTTTAAGGCTGATAAAATTGGATATCCTAAATTAAAGAATTGGGCACATTGAAATCAAACACAGTCAAACCTCGGACAGGCCGATTGTACAAATACACAAACATGCCTGGGCCTGACCCATCAACCACCCATCAAAGGTCGTTGCACTCTCCTGATACTCAGCAGGAGATCATTGCATCTCATTGAAATGCATCGGTCTATTGTTAGAAGCCCAGATCGGGCCAGACTTTCCGTCACCGAAAGTTCCTGCAGTTACTTGTAAGCAACAGCACAGAGATGGACACCTGGGGGGCGGACCCTGGTGTCCTGTCAGGCAGACATCAAGAAACCCACTGGGTATTGGAACCCCCTCCTGGAACCTCATTGGCCGGAAGCCAGAGAAGTTTCTGGAAAGGCAAGCAGGCAGTGGGATAAAGGGACACATTTTTAGACACATCAGAAGTGAAGACGCGACGAAGGAGACGACCGTGACCATTCGGAAGACTGACCAGAGAAGGAAGGAAGAAGCGGCCATCGAGACTCACCTTCGTGACGACAGACCAGAGGGACTCAGAGAATCGGGCCTGCAGTTCAACCAAACCATCTTTACGGGTAGTATACTTGAATCTGGGGATTCCTCTTGTTTTATGTGGGTAATTTAAGGGTTAATAGTGTTATTATTAATAAACTTGTTGAACCTTTACTTGTGTTTGTCCTTTGTCCATTTTGCAAATAATGGCACCGGGGTAAAACCGGTAAGCAAACCGGTCACAAGTATCTGAGAATTAACAGGTACAACAACAGTGGAGAGGGAGCTTTACTCTGTATCTAACCCCGTGCTGTACCTGTCCTGGGAGTGTTTGATGGGGACAGTGTAGAGGGAGCTTTACTCTGTATCTAACCCCGTGCTGTACCTGTCCTGGGAGTGTTTGATGGGGGACAGTGCAGAGGGAGCTTTACTCTGTATCTAACCCCGTGCTGCACCTGTCCTGGGAGTGTTTCATGGGGACAGTGTAGAGGGAGCTTTACTCTGTATCTAACCCCGTGCTGTACCTGTCCTGCGAGTGTTTGATGGGGGACAGTGTAGAGGGAGCTTTACTCTGTATCGAACCCCGTGCTGTACCTGTCCTGGGAGTGTTTGATGGGGGCAGTGTAGAGGGAGCTTTACTCTGTATCTAACCGCATGCTGTACCTGTCCTGGGAGTGTTTGATGGGGGTCAGTGTAGAGGGAGCTTTACTCTGTATCTAACCCCGTGCTGTACCTGTCCTGCGAGTGTTTGATGGGGGACAGTGTAGAGGGAGCTTTACTCTGTATCTAACCCCGTGCTGTACTGATCCTGGGAGAGTTTGATGGGGAACAGTGTAGAGGGAACTTTACTCTGTATCTAACCCCGTGCTGTACCTGTCCTGGGAGTGTTTGATGGGGGACAGTGTAGAGGGAGCTTTACTCTGTATCTAACCCCATGCTGTACCTGTCCTGGGAGTGTGTGATGGGGACAGTGTAGAGGGAGCTTTACTCTGTATCTAACCCCGTGCTGTACCTGTCCTGGGAGTGTTTGATGGGGGACAGTGTAGAGGGAGCTTTACTCTGTCTCTAACCCCGTGCTGTACCTGTCCTGGGAGTGTTTGATGGGGGACAGTGTAGAGGGAGCTTTACTCTGTATCTAACCCCGTGCTGCACCTGTCCTGGGAGTGTTTGATGGGGACAGTGTAGAGGGAGCTTTACTCTGTATCTAACCCCGTGCTGCACCTGTCCTGGGAGTGTTTGATGGGGGACAGTGTAGAGGGAACTTTACTCTGTATCTAACCCCGTGCTGTACCTGTCCTGGGAGTGTTTGATGGGGGATAGTGTAGAGGGAGCTTTACTCTGTATCTAATCCCGTGCTGTACCTGTCCTGGGAGTGTTTGATGGGGACAGTGTAGAGGGAGCTTTACTCTGTATCTAACCTCATGCTGTACTGATCCTGGGAGTTCCGGAGGAAGGAATGAAGTGATGTCCGGGTGCAGAGAAGGATAAATGGAAATGTGGAGAGAAGGAGAATGTGTTTTGTGACTTACCATCAGAATGTAAACTCCCAGGAACTCTGCGAGGCACGCCCGAGCGAGCTTGTTCTTAACCTTCAGTTTTGTCCTCAATATCTTCATGCCATTGGATGCTTTGCTCATCGCTTGGCTGACCGGGGTCACAGGTCGATCTACCCCTCTGTTGACCTTCAAGGACAAGGGTTCAAGGGTGAGGGTTCAGTGAGAGAAGACACCACAATGGATCCAAGGGCAACAACAAAGTCAACGATGCAAGTCCTTAGCAGCGATCATTGCCAACTGATTTACCCTCCGGTTGTCACCTCTGACCCCGGCAACCTTCTCTTCCGACTATGAGGCCCTCCCATTACCCTAATGTTGGCCCTATCACCCCCTCCCTATCTCTGTAACCCCCTCCAGCCCCTACACCCCCCTCCTATCTCTGTAACCTCCTCCAGCCCCTACACCCCCTCCCTATCTCTGTAACCCCTTACACCCCCTCCCTATCTCTGTAACCTCCTCCAGCACCTACACCCCCTCCCTATCTCTGTAACCCCCTCCAGCCCCTACACCCCCTCCCTATCTCCGTAACCCCCTCCAGCCCCGACACCCCCTCCCTATCTCTGTAACCTCCTCCAGCCCCTACACCCCCCCTCCTATCTCTGTAACCTCCTCCAGCCCCTACACCCCCTCCCTATCTCTGTAACCCCTTACACCCCCTCCCTATCTCTGTAACCTCCTCCAGCACCTACACCCCCTCCCTATCTCCGTAACCCCCTCCAGCCCCTACACACCCTCCCTATCTCTGTAACCTCCTCCAGCCCCTACACCCCCCCTCCTATCTCTGTAACCTCCTCCAGCCCCTACACCCCCTCCCTATCTCTGTAACCCCTTACACCCCCTCCCTATCTCTGTAACCTCCTCCAGCACCTATACCCCCTCCCTATCTCCGTAACCCCCTCCAGCCCCTACACCCCCTCCCTATCTCTGTAACCCCCTCCAGCCCCTACACCCCCCTCCCTATCTCTGTAACCTCCTCCAGCCCCTACACCCCCTCCCTATCTCTGTAACCTCCTCCAGCCCCTACACCCCCCTCCCTATCTCTGTAACCTCCTCCAGCCCCTACACCCCCCTCCCTATCTCTGTAACCCCCTCCAGCCCCTACACCCCCTCCCTATCTCTGTAACCTCCTCCAGCCCCCTACACCCCCTCCCTATCTCTGTAACCTCCTCCAGCCCCCTACACCCCCTCCCTATCTCTGTAAGCTCCTCCAGCACCTACACCCCCTCCCTATCTCTATAATCCCCTCCAACACCTACACCCCCTCCCTATCTCTGTAACCCCTCCAGCCCCTACACCCCCTCCCTACCTCTGTAACCCCCTCGAGCCCCTACACACCCCCTCCTATCTCTATAACCTCCTCCAGCACCTACACCCCCTCCCTATCTCTATAACCCCCTCCAACCCCTACATCCCCTCCCTATCTCTGTAACCTCCTCCAGCCCCTACACCCCCTCCCGATCTCTGTAACCTCCTCCAACCCCTACACCCCCTCCCTATCTCTGTAGCCTCCTCCAACCCTTACTCCCCCTCCCTATCTCTGTAACCTCCTCCAGCCCCTACACCCCCTCCCTATCTCTGTAACCTCCTCCAACCCTTGCACCCCCTCCCTATCTCTGTAACCTCCTCCAGTCCCTACACCCCCTCCCTATCTCCGTAACCCCCTCCAGTCCCTACACCCCCCCCTCCCTATCTCTGTAACCATCTCCAGCCCATACACCCCCTCCCTATCTCTGTCACCTCCTCCAGCCCCTATATCCCCCTCCCTATCTCTAAAACCTCCTCCAGCCCCTACGCACCACTCCCTATCTCTGCAACCTCCTCCAGCCCCTACACCCCATCCCTATCTCTGTAACCTCCTCCAGCCCCTACACCCCCTCCCTATCTCTGTAACCTCCTCCAACCCTATACCCTCTGTCCCAGATCTGGTACAACACGGGGTTAGATACAGAGTAAAGCTCCCTCTACACTGTCCCCCACCAAACACTCCCAGGACAGGTACAGCACGGGGTTAGATACAGAGTAAAGCTCCCTCTACACTCTCCCCATCAAACACTCCCAGGACAGGTACAGCACAGGGTTAGATACAGAGTAAAGCTCCCTCTACACTGTCCCCATCAAACACTCCCAGGACAGGTACAGCACGGGGTTAGATACAGAGTAAAGCTCCCTCTACACTGTCCCCCATCAAACACTCTCAGGACAGGTACAGCATGGGGTTAGATACAGAGTAAAGCTCCCTCTACACTGTCCCCCCATCAAACACTCCCAGGACAGGTGCAGCACGGGATTAGATACAGAGTAAAGCTCCCTCTACACTGTCCCCATCAAACACTCCCAGGACAGGTACAGCACGGCGTTAAATACAGAGTGAAGCTCCCTCTACACTGTCCCCATCAAACACTCCCAGGACAGGTACAGCACGGGGTTAGATACAGAGTGAAGCTCCCTCCACACTGTCCCCATCAAACACTCCCAGGACAGGTACAGCACGGGGTGAGATACAGAGTAAAGCTCCCTCTACACTGTCCCCCATCAAACACTCCCAGGACAGGTACAGCATGGGGTTAGATACAGAGTAAAGCTCCCTCTACACTGTCCCCATCAAACACTCCCAGGACAGGTACAGCACGGGGTTAGATACAGAGTAAAGCTCCCTCTACACTGTCCCCCATCAAACACTCCCAGGACAGGTACAGCACGGGGTTAAATAGAGGGTTAACCCAATTCCCCATTGCAACCTTTGGTACTCCTAATTCCTAACTATATCACGTCACCCGAATAGGGCCAATTCCACTGGGTATCTGATCTCTCTCACGTCTCCCTCCCCCATATATTTGCTCGTTGTAAATCCCCGTTTCAGGATGCACCCTCTCCTACCTGCGACATCGCTGCCTTTACTGGAAGAGACAGAGATAGAGAGAGAGAGATAGATAGGAGCTACCCTTGACCCTGAAGAAAACCTTCGACCCTGGGTCCAACTCCCAGCCTGGGCGAAGGTTAACCCTCGCCTGCCACAGCCAGGCTCTCCCACGGGGTGACTGCAGGTTATGTATGGATCCCCACGGACCCTGGCTAACGGCGGTAGGGGACCCCCAGAGGACGTTCCCCTTTCCCGTGTGGCAAGGGGGAGAGGCTGGGAGCGATGTGAATGGACAGTTGGATGGTTCCTTGAGCAAAATGGCGGGTTGCCTTGACGCACTCCTCAACCCCCACCCTCCCCGCCCCCTCCACCAACGTCCTTCGCGATTGGCTCTCCCCATCTCCCCGGAGGCGGCCCCTTCCTCACCCAATGGGAACGTCCGTCCTCTGACCCCAGCCCAGGGCCAGCTTCACTGATTGGCCGGGTCCTATGTTCCGACTCGGAATGTCAAGGCGGGTGAGGGGGGGGGGGGTCATTGTTGGCCAACAATGGTTCGAAATCTTGGCATTCCGTCAACAAACTGCCATCGGGGAGGAGGGGGCAGAGGAACCCAGCTCCGAAAAGGGGAGGGTAAAGGAGGCCATTCGGCCCCTCTGTAGGTCCGCTCTGCCATTGGAAGCCATCCAGGGCCTGAATCATGGGCCTCGATGCCAACTAACCGCCTTCGGGGCCCGGGTAAACCTTGGGAAATCTCGCACCCACCCGGACTACACACGGGGAGACGATGGCCCAGTCGTGTTGTCACTGGGCTAGTAATCCAGAGGGGCCCCAGGCTCTGGGGGAGGGTGGAACGACACAGGTTCAAATCCCACCCCGGACATCCGGTGGGGATTTAAATTCGATTAATAAAAATCTGGGATTGAGAGCGAGTCTCGGTAACGGTGATCCCATGACAACTACCATTGATTCTCGTAAAAAAATAAACCCATCTGGTTCACTAATGTTCCCTTTAGGGAAGGAAATCTGCCGTCCTTGCCGGGTCTGGCCGACATGTGACTCCAGATCTCTCTCCCACACACACACACACAGAGCAATGTGGCCAACTCTTAACTACCCGCCTCTGTCTAAGTGAGATACTCAGTTCAAGGGGCAACAAGGGAGTGGGAGAAATGAGAGATCTCGCCCAGAAAGGCCCCCACATTCCAGTAAAGAAATTGAAATACTTTATTCTTGAGTAAATTGAAATCCCGTGTCTGCGTGGGTTTCCTCCGGGAGCTCCGGTTTCCTCCCACAGTTCGAAAGATGTGTAGGTTAGGTGGATTGGCCGTGCTAAATTGCCCCTCAGTGTCCAAAGATGTGCGGGTTAGGTGGATTGGTCAGTGCTGAGGGAGCGCCGCACTGTGGGAGGGTCAGCGTTGAGGGAGCGCTACACTGTGGGAGGGTCGGTGCTGAGGGAGCGCCGCACTGTGGGAGGGTCAGTGCTGAGGGAGCGCCGCACTGTGGGAGGGTTGGTGCTGATGGAGCGCCGCACTGTGGGAGGGTCAGTGCTGAGGGAGCGCCGCACTGTGGGAGGGTCAGTGCTGAGGGAGCACCGCACTGTGGGAGGGTCGGTGCTGAGGGAGCGCCGCACTGTGGGAGGGTCGGTGCTGAGGGAGCGCCGCACTGTGGGAGGGTCAGTGCTGAGGGAACGCCGCACTGTTGGAGGGTCATTGCGGAGGGAGTGCCGCAATGTGGGAGGGTCAGTGCTGAGGGAGCACTGCACTGTGGGAGAGTCAGTGCTGAGGGAGCACCGCACTGTGGGAGTGTCGGAGCTGAGGGAGCACCGCACTGTGGGAGCGTCAGTGCTGAGGGAGCGCCACACTGTGGGAGGGTCAGTGCTGAGGGAGCGCCGCACTGTGGGAGGTTCAGTGCTGAGGGAGTGCCGCACTGTGGGAGGGTCGGTGCTGAGGGAGCGCCGCACTGTGGGAGGGTCAGTGCTGAGGGAGCGCCGCACTGTGGGAGGGTCAGTGCTGAGGGAGCGCCGCACTGTGGGAGGGTCGGTGCTGAGGGAGCGCCGCACCGTGGGAGGGTCAGTGCTGAGGGAGCGCCGCACTGTGGGAGGATCAGTGCTGAGGGAGCGCCGCACTGTGGGAGGGTCAGTGCTGAGGGAGCGCCGCACTGTGGGAGGGTCAGTGCTGAGGGAGCGCCGCACTGTGGGAGGGTCAGTGCTGAGGGAGCGCCGCACTGTGGGAGGGTCAGTGCTGAGGGAGCGCCGCACTGTGGGAGGGTCAGTGCTGAGGGAGCGCCGCACTGTGGGAGGGTCGGTGCTGAGGAAGCGATAGTTGGATGCAAAATTGCCTTACTGGCAGGAGACAGAGGATGGCAGTAGAGGGTTGTTAATTAGACTGGAGTCCTGTGACCAGTATAGCAAGACTTGATTAGCTGTAAAGACTCACATTCCAATCATAATTCATGTAAATTAAGTTTGTGTCTTTGTGCCCGGTTTGTGATCAGAACTCCCACCCACCTGCCGAAGGGACAGCCTGTTCCGAAAGCTTGTGTGGCTTTTGCTACCAAATAAACCTGTTGGACTTTAACCTGGTGTTGTTAGACTTCTTACTGTGTTTACCCCAGTCCAACGCCGGCATCTCCACATCATGACCAGTGGTACAGCGCAGGGATCGGCACTGCGTCCAACTGCTTGTCATTTATAGAAATGATTTGGATGGGAATTTCGGAGGCAATGGTCAGTAAGTTTGCGGATGAGACCCAAAATCGCTGGCGTGGTGGAGAGTGACGTGGGTTATCGAAGACTACAGTGGGATCTTGCTCAAATGGGCCAAGACATGGCGGATGGCGTTCAACTCAGATAAATACAAGGCTGTAGGATCCATTCCTTCCTTTAGAATAGACCTCGGGACAACTGGTCTGACCTGAAACTCCTTTATTAAAGCCTCCTTTAAAAGCATTCACAGAAAGCGATGTTAGGATGACTTTAGGAGAGAGGGAGGGAGAAATGGAGATCGCAGCAGAAGACAGCTTGCACTGTGTAGGATTAGAAAACTCAAAACATAAACTGGATCGAACTAACTAAACATCGATTTGTGTCGACAGATTAATGGAATACGTATCCTGAGTTATCACAAGCAGTCTCCAACTGCTCAGAAACAATTGGCTTTTGATTTGATTTGATTCATTATTGTCACATGTATTGGGATACAGTGAAAAGTATTATTTCTTGCGCGCTATACAGACAAAGCATACCGTTCATAGAGTACATAGATTTGATTTATTATTGTCACATGTATTGGGATACAGTGAAAAGTATTGTTTCTTGCGCGCTATACAGACAAAGCATACCATTCATAGAGTACATAGATTTGATTTATTATTGTCACATGTATTGGGATACAGTGAAAAGTATTGTTTCTTGCGCGCTATACAGACAAAGCATACCATTCACAGAGAAGGAAACGAGAGAGTGCAGAATGTAGTGTTACAGTCATAGCTAGGGTGTAGAGAAAGGTCAACGTAACGCGAGGTTGGTCCATTCAAAAGTCTGACGGCAGCAGGGAAGAAGCTGTTCTTGAGTCGGTCGGTACGTGACCTCAGACTTTTGTATCTTTTTCCCGACGGAAGAAGGTGGAAGAGAGAATGTCCGGGGTGTGTGTGGGGGGTCCTTGATTATGCCGGCTGCTTTTCCCCAAGGCAGCAGGAAGTGTAGACAGAGTCAATGGATGGGAGGCTGGTTTGCGTGATGGATTGGGCTACATTCACGACCTTTTGTAGTTTCTTGCGGTCTTGGGCAGAGCAGGAGCCCAGACCAAGCTGTGATACAGCCAGAAAGAATGCATTCTATGGGGCATCTGTAAAAGTTGGTGAGAGTCGTAGCTGACATGCCGAATTTCCTTAGTCTTCTGAGAAAGTAGAGGCGGTGGTGGGGCTTTCTTAACTATCGTGTCAGCTCCTGTGACCGTGGTATACTGCTGTTTGCCTTGTGAGAAAGGCTGTTTGTCTTACATTGTACCCGCAGAGAATGTGGCCAATTTCTAAGCTAAACCCAGAATTCCAAGCTGTTTTTTGAATGCTGTTAAGTCCGCTTTAAAGCAATTAGTTACATCGGCAGGAATACCTTAGAATCAGAGAATAGAATCCGCGAATCCCTACAGTGCAGAAGGAGGCTATTCGGCCCATTGAGTCTGCACTGACCACAATCCCATCCAGTCCCTATCCCCATAACCCCATGCATTTACCCCAGCTAGTCCCCCTGACACTAAGGGGCAATTTAGCACGGCCAATCCACCCAACCTGCACATCTTTGGACACTAAGGGGCAATTTAGCACGGCCAATCCACCTAACCCACACATCTTTGGACACTAAGGGGCAATTTAGCATGGCCAATCCACTTAATCTTCATATTTGGACACTAAGGGGCAATTTAGCATGGCCAATCCACCGAACCTACACATCTTTGGACGCTAAGGGGCAATTTAGCATGGCCAATCCACCGAACCTACACATCTTTGGACACTAAGGGGCAATTTAGCATGGCCAATCCACCGAACCTACACATCTTTGGACACTAAGGGGCAATTTAGTATGGCCAATCCACCTAACCCACACATCTTTGGACACTAAGGGGCAATTTAGCATGGTCAATCCACCTAACCCGCACATCTTTGGACACTAAGGGGCAATTTAGCACAGCCAATCCACTCTAACCAGCACATCTTTGCACACTAAGGGGCAATTTAGCACAGCCAATCCACCTAACCTGCACATCTTTGGACACTAAGGGACAATTTAGCATGGCCAATCCACCTAACCCGCACATCTTTGGACACTGAGGGACCATTTAGCATGGCCAATCCACCTAACCCACACATCTTTGGACACTAAGGGGCAATTTAGCATGGCCAATCCACCTAACCTGCACATCTTTGGACACTAAGGGGCAATTTAGCACGGCCAATCCACCTAACCTGCACATCTTTGGACACTAAGGGACAATTTAGCATGGCCAATCCACCTAACCCGCACATCTTTGGACACTGAGGGACCATTTAGCATGGCCAATCCACCTAACCCACACATCTTTGGACACTAAGGGGCAATTTAGCATGGCCAATCCACCTAACCTGCACATCTTTGCACACTAAGGGGCAATTTAGCCTGGCCAATCCACCCTAACCAGCACGACTTTCGGACTGTGGGAGGAAACCGGAGGAAACCCACGCAGACACGGGGAGAACGTGCAGACTTCGCACAGAGAGTGACCTGAGGTGAGAATCGAACCCGGGTCCCTGGCGCTGTGAGGTAGCAGTGCTAACCCACTGTGCCACCTAGACAGGTAGACAGGGTGGCGAAGGAGGCATTTGGCACACTTATCTTCATCAGTCAGAGCATTGAGTACAGGAGTTGGGACGTTATGTTACAGCTGTACAAGACATTGGTAAGGCCACATTTGGGAGTACTGTGTACAATTCTGATCGCCCTGCTATAGGGAGGGTGTTATTAAACTGAAAAGGGGGCAAAAAAAGATTTACAAGGATGTTACCGGGACTGGAAGGTTTGAGTTCTAAGGAGAGGCTGGGTAGGCCGGGACTTTGTCCCCTGGAACGTAGGAGGATGTGGGGGTGACCTTATAGAGGTTTATAAAATCATGAGGGGTGAACAGCCGGGGTCTTTTCCCCCAGGGTAGGGGGGAGTCCAAAACTAGAGGGCAGAGGTTAAAGGTGAGAGGGGAAAGGGGGACCCAAGGGACAACTCTTTCACACAGAGGGTGGTGGGTGTGTGGAATGAGTTGCCAGAAGGGGGTAGTGGAGGCGGGGACAAGGACAACATTTAAAAGGCATTTGGACAGGTACATGGATGGGAGAGGTTTAGAGGGAGATGCGCCCAAACACAGGCAAATGGGACCAGTTCAGATTCGGAAACCTGGCCAGTATGGAGGAGATGGGCTGAAGGGCCTGTTTCTGTGCGGTATATCTCTATAAATGAGGGGGGGGGGGGCGATCTCATAGAGACTTATATAAATTCTAACAGGACTAGACAGGGGAGACGCAGGGAGGATGTTCCCGATGGTGGGGGAGTCCAGAACCAGAGGGTCACAGTCTGAGGATTCGGGGTAGACCATTTAGGATGGAGGTGAGGAGACATTTCTTCACCCGGTAAGCCTGTGGAATTCATTCCCACAGGAAGTAGTTGATGCCAAAACATTGAATGTATTGAAGAGGCGGCTGGATAGAGCACTTGGGGGCGAACGGGATCAAAGGTTATGGGGAGAAAACAGGATTAGGCTATTGAGTTGGATGATCAGCCGTGATGGTGATCAATTGGGCCAGTGGGCTGACGAATGGCAGATGGAGTTTAATTTAGACAAATGCGGGGTGATGCATTTTGGTAGATTGAACCAGGGCAGGACTTACTCAGTTAATGGTAGGGCGTTGGGGGAAGATTACAGAACAAAGAGATCGAGGGGTACATGTTCATAGCTCCTTGAAAATGGAGTCACAGGTGGACAGAGTGGTGAAGAAGGCATTCGGCATGCTTGGTTTCATCGGTCAGAACATTGAATACAGGAGTTGGGACGTCTTGTTGAAGTTGTACAAGACGTCCCAGATGCGGCACGGTAGCACAGTGGTTAGCACTGCTGCTTCACAGCTCCAGGGACCTGGGTTCGATTCCCGGCTTGGGTCACTGTCTGTGTGGAGTTTGCACATTCCCCTCGTGTCTGCGTGGGTTTCCTCCGGGTGCTCCGGTTTCCTCCCACAGTCCAAAGCTGTGCGGGTTAGGTTGATTGGCCACGCTAAAATTGCCCCTTAGTGTCCTGGGATGCGTAGAATAGAGGGATTAGCGGGTAAAATATGTCGGGATATGGGGGTAGGGCCTGGGTGGGATTATGGTCGGTGCAGACTCGATGGGCCGAATGGCCTCTTTCTGGACTGTAGGGTTTCTATGATTCTATGAAGACATTGGTAAGGCCACACTTGGAATACTGTGTACAGTTCTGGTCACCCTATTATAGAAAGGATATTATTAAACTAGAAAGAGTGCAGAAAAGATTTACTAGGATGCTACCGGGACTTGATGGTTTGAATTATAAGGAGAGGCTGGATAGACTGGGACTTTTTTCTCTGGAGTGTAGGAGGCTGAGGGGTGATCTTATAGAGGTCTATAAAATAATGAGGGGCACAGTTCAGCTAGATAGTCAATATCTTTTCCCAAAGGTAGGGGAGTCTAAAACTAGAGGGCACAGGTTTAAGGGGAGAGGGTCCAGAGGGACAATTTTTTCACACAGAGGGTGGTGAGTGTCTGGAACGAGTTGCCAGAGGTAGTAGTAGAGGCGGGTACAATTTTGTCTTTTAAAAAGCATTTAGACAGTTACATGGGTACGATGGGTATAGAGGGATATGGGCCAAACGCAGGCAATTGGGATTAGCTTAGGGGTTTTAAAAAAAAGGGGCGGCATGGACAAGTTGGGCCGAAGGGCCTGTTTCCATGCTGTAAACCTCTATGACTCTATGAATGGCGGAGCAGGCTCGAAGGGCCGAATGGCCTCCTCCAACTCCTATCTTCTATGTTTCTCTAACTCTACCATCTAGAAGGACAAGGGGGGGGCAGCAGACACATGGGGAACACCCACCGCCTGCAAGCTCCCCCTCCGAGCCACTCACCATCCCGACTTGGAAATATATCGGCCGTTCCTTCACTGTGGCTGGGGTCAAAATCCCGGAACTCCCTCCCTAACAGCACTGTGGGTGTACCTACCCCCACACACGGGGACTGACTGATGTCCAATAACAATCCTGGAACTCCCTCCCTAACAGCACCGTGGGTGTACCTACCCCACACGGGGACTGACTGATGTCCAATAACAATCCTGGAACTCCCTCCCTAACAGCACTGTGGGTGTACCTACCCCACACACGGGGACTGACTGATGTCCAATAACAATCCCGGAACTCCCTCCCTAACAGCACTGTGGGTGTCCCTACCCCACACACGGGGATTGACTGATGTCCAATAACAATCCCGGAACTCCCTCCCTAACAGCGCTGTGGGTGTACCTACCCCACACACGGGGATTGACTGATGTCCAATAACAATCCCGGAACTCCCTCCCTATCAGCGCTGTGGGTGTACCTACCCCACACGGGGACTGACTGATGTCCAATAACAATCCTGGAACTCCCTCCCTAACAGCACTGTGGGTGTACCTACCCCACACACGGGGACTGACTGATGTCCAATCACAATCCCGGAACTCCCTCCCTAACAGCACTGTGGGTGTACCTACCCCACACACGGGGACTGACTGATGTCCAATAACAATCCTGAAACTCCCTCCCTAACAGCGCTGTGGGTGTACCTACCCCACACGGGGACTGACTGATGTCCAATAACAATCCCGGAACTCCCTCCCTAACAGCACTGTGGGTGTCCCTACCCCACACACGGGGACTGACTGATGTCCAATAACAATCCCAGAACTCCCTCCCTAACAGCACTGTGGGTGTACCTACCCCACACACGGGGACTGCAGCGGGTTCAAGATGGCGGCTCTCCCACCACCTTCTCGAGGGGCAATTAGGGAGGAGCGTTAAACACTGGGGCCTGGGCAGCAAGGCTGACGTCCTGGGAGTAGCGAAGATGGAATGTCCACCAGGTCTTCCTGTATGTCGGGCGGTTCTGTCATCCTCTGATTCAGAGTCACGGTGAGACAATTTTTTATTGGATATACACATTTTTTTATTCTGCCGTTCCGCGACACAGTTAAATACCAGAGAGAGAAAATCCTCAAATCGTGTACGCTACAAACACGGAAGCCTCACAATCTGGGCGAATTCGGAATTCCAGATCATACCAACGCCACAACCAATGGCTCGACACTCGAGAATCTTGCTGCGTATCTAAGGAAGGATGTGCCGGCCTCGGAAAGCGTCCAGAGGAGGTTCACAAGAATGTTCCCTGGAATGAAGAGCTTGTCGTATGAGGAACGGTTGAGGACTCTGGGTCTGTATTGGTTGGAGTTTAGAAGGATGAGGGGGGGGATCTTATTGAAACTTACAGGATACTGCGAGGCCTGGATAGAGTGGACGTGGAGAGGATGTTTCCACTAGTAGGAAAAATAGAACCAGAGGCACAACCTCAGGCTAAAGGGACGATCCTTTAAAACAGAGATGAGGAGGAATTTCTTCAGCCAGAGAGTGGTGAATCTAAAGAATTCACCTGGGGGTGTAGGGGCTGGAGAAGGTTACAGAGATAGGGAGGGGGTGTAGGGGCTGGAGGAGGTTACAGAGATAGGGAGGGGGTGTAGGGGCTGGAGGAGGTTACAGAGATAGGGAGGGGGTGTCGGAGCTGGAGGAAGTTACAGAGATAGGGAGGGGGTGTAGGGGCTGGAGGAGGTTACAGAGATAGGGAGGGGGTGTAGGGGCTGGAGGGGGTTACAGAGATAGGGAGGGGGTGTAGGGGCTGGAGGAGGTTACAGAGATAGGGAGGGGGTGTAGGGGCTGGAGGGGGTTACAGAGATAGGGAGGGGGTGTAGGGGCTGGAGGGGGTTACAGAGATAGGGAGGGGGTGTAGGGGGCAGGAGGAGGTTACAGAGATAGGGAGGGGGGTGTCGGAGCTGGAGGGGGTTATAGAGATAGGGAGGGGGTGTAGAGGGCTGGAGGAGGTTACAGAGATAGGGAGGGGGTGTAGGGGCTGGAGGGGGTTACAGAGATAGGGAGGGGGTGTAGGGGTTGGAGGAGGTTACAGAGATAGGGAGGGGGTGTAGGGGTTGGAGGAGGTTACAGAGATAGGGAGGGGGTGTAGGGGTTGGAGGAGGTTACAGAGATAGGGAGGGGGTGTAGGGGCTGGAGGAGGTTACAGAGATAGGGAGGGGGTGTAGAGGGCTGGAGGAGGTTACAGAGATAGGGAGGGGGGTGTAGGAGCTGGAGGAGGTTACAGAGATAGGGAGGGGGTGTTGGGGCTGGAAGAGGTTATAAAGATAGGAAGGGGGTGTAGGGGCTGGAGGAGGTTACAGAGATAGGGAGAGGGTGTAGGGGCTGGAGGACGTTACAGAAATAGGGAGGGGGTGTAGGGGCTGGAGGAGGTTACAGAGATAGGGAGGGGGTGTAGGGGCTGGAGGACGTTACAGAAATAGGGAGGGGGTGTAGGGGCTGGAGGACGTTACAGAAATAGGGAGGGGGGTGTAGGGGCTGGAGGAGGTTACAGAGATAGGGACAGGGTGTTGGGGCTGGAAGAGGTTATAAAGATAGGAAGGGGGTGTAGGGGTGGAAGAGGTTACAGAGATAGGGAGTGGGTGAAGGGGCTGGAGGAGGTTACAGAGATAGGGAGGGGGGTGTAGGGGTTGGAGGAGGTTACAGAGATAGGGAGGGAGTGTTGATGCTGGAGGGGGTTACAAGATAGGGAGGGGGGTGTAGGGGCTGGAGGAGGTTACAGAGATAGGGAGGGGGGTGTAGGGGCTGGAGGAGGTTACAGAGATAGGGAGGGGGTGTAGGGGTTGGAGGAGGTTACAGAGATAGGGAGGGGGTGTAGGGGCTGGAGGGGGTTACAGAGATAGGGAGGGGGGTGTAGGGGTTGGAGGAGGTTACAGAGATAGGGAGGGAGTGTTGATGCTGGAGGGGGTTACAGAGATAGGGAGGGGGGTGTAGGGGTTGGAGGAGGTTACAGAGATAGGGAGGGAGTGTTGATGCTGGAGGGGGTTACAAGATAGGGAGGGGGGTGTAACGGCTGGAGGAGGTTACAGAGATAGGGAGGGGGGTGTAACGGCTGGAGGAGGTTACAGAGATAGGGAGGGGGGTGTAGGGGCTGGAGGAGGTTACAGAGATAGGGAGGGGGTGTAGGGGCTGGAGGGGGTTACAGAGATAGGGAGGGGGTGTAGGGGGTTACAGAGGTTGGAAGGGCGCCGTTGCCCCTCACATCGCCATGGCGAATTGGTCCTCGATGCCGGCCTTGTCCCTCCGGGAGGCTGGACCCTCCTTCCCCCCTCCGCCGCCGGCTTCCTCCCTCAGCTGATGCTCCGTCTGCTCCTTCCCGTCTCCCTGGGCCGGGAGGTGATGGAGTTCCACCAGCAACTCGTAGGCCAGAGCCCCCAGGACGGCACCAACCATGGGAGCCACGATGGGAATCCACCACCAGCCATCGCCAGCCCTGCCCGTGGGAGAGAGAGAGATGGAGACCGGGTTAGAAACTCCCATTGCCAATCACCCTCCCACCCGACCCTCACCCATTCCCAACACGCGACCTCCTTCCCCGGCTCCCTCCCACCCTCCGATTTGCACAGGAGCTCCCTCGTAATGTGCCGCACACCAAAGTCGAATAGCAGCCCTCTTCCCCCTGCCTCTCTGCCCGCACCACCTCTCTCACTTTGCCATGGGGGGGGGCAGGTGGTGCATTAAACAGGGAAGCTACGTACATCTATTGCCACCCAAGTAACCCTCTCCCCCTCCCCACCCTACTCCACACTCCCCCACCCAAACACAAGCCCCCCTCCCCCCCACCCAAAGCAGAACCCCCCCTCC
This sequence comes from Mustelus asterias, assembly GCF_964213995.1. Taxonomy (NCBI): domain Eukaryota; kingdom Metazoa; phylum Chordata; class Chondrichthyes; order Carcharhiniformes; family Triakidae; genus Mustelus; species Mustelus asterias. Next base: position 63,801 of record NW_027591674.1, read on the forward strand.
TGCCACCGGCTCGGGATTAGCCAGACACACACAGACACACGCACACACAGACACACACACACACAGACACACACACACAGACACAGGAGCTGAAACTCAGGCCTCCCGCTCACCGGGCAAAACCACGACTCGATCTCCCCTCTTCACCCTCTCTGCGCCAAGGAGAACAACCCCAGTCTCCCTCTGTCTGTCTCTCTCTCTCTCTCTCTGTCTCTCTCTCTCTCTCTCTGTCTCTCTCTCTCTCTGTCTCTCTCTCTCTCTCTGTCTCTCTCTCTCTCTGTCTCTCTCTCTCTGTCTCTCTCTCTCTCTGTCTCTCTCTCTGTCTCTCTCTCTGTCTCTCTCTCTGTCTGTCTCTCTCTGTCTCTCTCTCTCTCTGTCTCTCTCTCTGTCTCTCTCTCTGTCTCTCTCTCTCTGTCTCCATCTCTCTCTGTCTCTGTCTCTCTCTGTCTCTCTCTGTCTCTCTCTCTCTGTCTCTCTCTCTCTGTCTCTCTCTCTTTCTCTGTCTGTCTCCCTCTCTCCGTCTCTCTCTCTCTCTCTGTCTCTCTCTCGCTCTTTCTCTGCCTCTCTCTCTATCTCTGTCTCTCTCTGTCTCTCTCTCTTTCTCTGTCTGTCTCCCTCTCTCCGTCTCTCTCTCTCTCTCTGTCTGTCTCTATCTCTCTCTCTCTGTCTCTCTCTCTCTTTCTCTGTCTCCCTCTCTCCGTCTCTCTCTCTCTCTGTGTCTGTCTCTATCTCTCTCTCTCTGTCTCTCTCTTTCTCTCTCTCTCTTTCTCTGTCTCTCTCTCTCTGTCTCTCTTTCTCTGTCTCTCTTTCTCTGTCTCCCTCTCTCCGTCTCTCACTCTCTCTGTCTGTCTGTCTCTATCTCTCTCTCTGTCTCTCTTTCTTTCTTTGTCTCTCTCTCTCTCTCTCTGTCTCTGTCTCTCTGTCTGTCTCTCTGTCTCTCTCTCTCTCTCCGCCTCTCCCTCTCTGCTTTTCTCTCTGCAGCCCCCTCCAACTCATGCCCTGGTCCCTCCCATTTCTGGGCGGCACGGTGGCACAGCAGGGTTAGCACTGCAGCCTCACAGCACCAGGGACCCAGGTTCGATTCCCGGCTCGGGTCACTGTCTGTGTGGAGTCTGCACGTTCTCCCCGTGTCTGCGTGGGTTTCCTCCGGGTGCTCCGGTTTCCTCCCACACTCCGAAAGATGTGCAGGTTAGGTGGATTGGCCATGCTAAATTGTCCCTTAGTGTCCAAAGATGTGTAGGTTAGATGGATTGGCCATGCTAAATTGCCCCTTAGTGTCGAAAGATGTGCAGGTTTGGTGGATTGGCCATGCTAAATTGCCCCTTAGTGTCCAAAGATGTGCAGGTTAGGGTGGATTGGCCATGCTAAATTGCCCCTTAGTGTCCAAAGATGTGCAGGTTAGGTGGATTGGCCATGCTAAATTGTCCCTTAGTGTCAGGGGTACTAGTTAGGGTTAATGTATGGGGTTATTGGGATGAGGCCTGGGTGGGATTGTGGTTGGTACAGACCTGATGGGCCGAATGGCCTCCTCCTGCACTGTAGGGTTCAATGATGACTGCCGTCCTTACCCCGGTCTGGCCTACATGTGACTCCAGAGCCACAGCAATGTGGGTGACTCTCAACTGCCCTCCAAGGGGCAACTAGGGATGGGCAATAAATGCTGGACCCAGCCAGCGACGGCCGTGTCCCAGGGATGGATAATAAAACTGAATGACTTTTGGAAATAAACAAAGAACAGTACAGCACAGGAACCGGCCCTCCAAGCCCGCACCGACCACGCTGCCCGAACTAAACTAGAAAAACCCTTCTCTCCTTACCCGGTCCGTATCCCTCTATTCCCTCCCTATTCATGGACCCATCCAGATGCCTCTTAAATGTTGTTCATGTGTCTGATTCCACCACTCTCTGCGTGACAAACCTCCCCCACACATCTCCCTTAAACTTTCCCCCCTCTCACCTTGAACCTGTGCCCACCCCCCCGCCCCCTTGTAACTGGCCCTCCCACCCCGGGGAAAAAGCCTCTGACTATCCACCCTGTCTCTGCCTCCCATCATTTTGCAGTCCTCTATCAGGCTAAATACAGGAGTTGGGACGTCTTGTTGAAGTTGTACAAGACATTGGTGAGGCCACACTTGGAATACTGTGTGCAGTTCTGGTCACCCTATTATAGAAAGGATATTATTAAACTAGAAAGAGTGCAGAAGAGATTTACTAGGATGTTACCGGGACTTGATGTCCAAAGATGTGCGGGTTTGGTGGATTGACCATGCTAAATTAGTGTCAGGGGGACTAGCAGGATAAATGTCTGGGGTTACGGGAATAGGGCCTGGGTGGGATTGTGGCCGGTGCAGACTCGATGGGCCAAATGGCCTCCTTCTGCACTGTATTATTCTATTCTACGATTGATGGTTTGAGTCATAAAGAGAGGCTGGATAGACTGGGACTTTTTTCTCTGGAGCGTAGGAGGCTGAGGGGTGATCTTAGAGAGGTCTATAAAATAATGAGGGGCACAGATCAGCTAGATAGTCAACATCTTTTCCCAAAGGTAGGGGAGTCTAAAACTAGAGGGCATCGGTTTAAGGTGAGGGTCCAGAGGGGCAATTCTTTCACACAAAGGGTGGCGAGTGTCTGGAACAAGCTGCCAGAGGTAGTAGTAGAGGCGGGTACAATTTTGTCGTTTAAAAAGCATTTAGACAGGTAGATGGGTATAGAGGGCAAACGCGGGCAATTGGGACTAACTTAGAGGTTTATAAAAAAGGGGGCAGCATGGGAAAGTTGGGCCGAAGGGCCTGTTTCCATGTTGTAAACCTCTCTGACTCTAGGTCTCCCCTGAGTATCTCCCTTAAACTTTCCCCCTCCCTCTCGTCTAAATATATTACATCGACTGGTTCTCCTTTATCTATCCTCTTCGAAGAACTCAAGTGAATTCGTCTGACACGATTCCCCCCTTGCCAAACTCTGCAGGGACAGGACAGGCGGGTGAAGGGGAGGGAGGGAATGGTCTTGGGACTTACGTGAAGACTTCACTTCCCCAACCGGCCGCGAGGGTCCACAGACGGGGCCCGAAATCCCGGGCAGGGTTAATGGCATAACCGGAGTTGGATCCCATCGACATTCCGATGCCCACCACCGACAAGCCAATGAAGATGGGCTGCAGGATCTTGGGGGCGCCATAGTTCTGGGCATCCACCACGGCAAAGATACAGAGCAGTAGAGTTCCGGTCCCGATTAACTGGAGGTGGAGCGAAAGGTCAAAATGGGGTCAGCACCTCTCATCATTCCGGGCAGCCTTGAAGAGCTGGCACTGCCAATGTCCTAACCATCTGGAAATCCGGCCCTCCCCGGCTCCGGTACCCGTCTGCCCAACGACAACTTGCCCCCTGAAGGGTTTGGCTCCACCGTTGGCTATCCCAGCTCCGTCAGCGCCGGCTAACGTGTCCATTCCTCTCCCGCCCCATTGACGGAAGACCCATAATCCAGGCCGACACTACCAGCGCCGGTACTGAGGGAGCGCCGCACTGTGGGAGGGTCAGTGCTGAGGGAGCGCCGCACTGTGGGAGGGTCGGTGCTGAGGGAGCGCCGCACTGTGGGAGGGTCGGTGCTGAGGGAGCGCCGCACTGTGGGAGGGTCGGTGCTGAGGGAGCGCCGCACTGTGGGAGGGTCAGGGCTGAGGGAGCGCCGCACTGTGGGAGGGTCGGTG